>NW_027529554.1:68088-180286 GCF_008692635.1 Crocuta crocuta
TCATGCGCGGTTCGTGGGTTCGAGCCCCGCGTCGGGCTCTGTGCTGACTGCCAGCTCAGAGCCTGGACCTTGTTTCAGAGTCTGTGTCTCCCTCTCTCTCTGACCCTCCCCTGCTCACGCTGTCTCTCTCTCCTAGAAATAAATAAAACATTAAAAAAAAAAAAAAGGAATAGCAAAAACTAAGGAAATTTACAACCTGGAGAACCACACTAAAGAAAATACTACAAGATGCTTTTATAAGGCAGGAAGAAAATCATTCAAGGAGTAAGAGCAGAAATACATGAGAAAATGAAGCAATAAAAATATTAAGGAGAAAATGTGTGGATAAATATAAATGGATGTTGACTGTGTAAAATATCTCATTAAGAGGTGCCTGGCAGTCAAACGTCCAACTCTTGGTTTAGGCTCAGGTCATGATCTCATGGTTTTGTGGGTTAGAGCCCTGTATTGGGCTCTGTGCTGACAGTGCAGAGCCTTCTTGGGATTCTCTGTCTCCCTCTCTCTCTCTCTGCCCTTCCCCCTCTTGTGCTATCTGTTTCTTTCAAAATAAAAAAATAAACTAAAAAAATTATTGTTATATCATAAATATAACTTATAAATATACCATATATGAAAAGGAAAAGACTGAATGAGGTTAAAGTATTCCAAGGACATTGTATCAGTAAAAGTACCAATTAACATTACATTTTGGTAAGTAAAGTAGGCATTTGTAATTTCTAGGACAATCATTGATATATTAGGAAATATTAGCAAAAATGTTAATCTTTTGCAAATGAAAAAATAAAGACTCAAAAATATTAAAAATAAAATGATAAAATAATAATCCCCAAAAAGGCACTGAAGGGGGTTCAGGAAGCACATAGAGTATGTAGACAAAGGGAAAGCACAGAGAGGTAGATGTCAGTCTCAAAAACTTAACACATTAGGGGTGCCTAGATTGCTCAGTCAGTTGGTCAGCTGACTTAGGCTCAGGTCATGATCTCATGGTTCATAGGTTCAAGCCCCACATTGGGCTCTGTGCTGAAGGCTCAGGGTCTGGAGCCTGCTTTGGATTCTGTGTCGCCCTCTCTCTTTGCCCCTCCCCTGTTCGTGCTCTGTCTCTCTCAAAAATAAAATTAAAAAAAAAAGTGACACATTAAATATTCATAAACTAGGGGCACCTGAGTGGCTCAGCTGGTTGAGTATATGACTTCAGTCAGGTCAAGATCTCATAGTTCATGAGTTTGAGCCCCATGTTGGGCTCTGTGCTGAAAGTTCAGAGACTGGAACCTGCTTCAGATCCTGCATCTCCCCCCTCTCTCTCTGGCCCTCCCCTGCTCGCATTCTCTCGCTTTCTCTCAAAAATAAATAAACATTATAAATAAATATTCATAAAATAAATTATCTAAAGACACACATTGTTAGATTGCATAAACAATAACTGTTGACTGTTAGGAGACATGTCAAAAACATGAGCTTACAAAAAAGCTTAATGTAAAAGATTTGGTAAAAGTATACCATTTAGGGGTGCCTGGGTGGCTCAGTCAGTTAAGCTTCTGACTCATGATTTTGGCTCAGGTCATGATCTCACGGTTTCTAAGTTTGATCCCTGCATCAGTCTCTGAAATGATAGTGCAGAGCCTGCTCAGGATTCTCTCTCTTTCCCTCTGTCTCTTCCCCTTCCCTGCTAAAAAAAGTAGGGGGGGGGTACATTTAACCATAATTAAAAGAAAGGTATATCAGTGTGTTCTAATACAAACTGGAATTCAAGACAAAACAAAAACTTTAGTATCAGTTGCTATAAAACCATTGGCAATCATAATAGGGTCATTTCCTGTGGATAAAAAGTTTTATTTAGCAGGAAGATCCAAGAATACTAAGTATATATGCAATTAGTATCAAGGTTTCACAATATATAAAGCAAAAATTGCCAAATTATAAAAAAAGATAGAAATCCACAATAATTGTGGGTTATTTAATATAACAAACAGATACAAAATTTAGTGATAATATTTTACCCAAATGATCACTGTACCAAATGACAACTTAGGTAAAAACTTTAGGTGATATACTCTTTTCAGGCAGAAAGGAAATGGTAAAAATACTGTTTTCAAGAACTCAATAAATGCATGTGACTATTGGCTACTGTATTAGATAGTACAGCTCTATACAACTCACATATGACTTTTCATATTTTCTTTTAATTTTCTCTATTAGTTATCTTAACTCCTTTACTCTATTGTAAATTTTTGAAGGGCATGGAAACGTATATATACGTGTTAACTAAAGGTGGTAAAGATTATAATTATATTTGGGGTGCTTTTTCAAGTAGAATTCCATGCTCCAATGTGTTTTATGCCATTCTAAGTGCATAATTTTTAAGTAATATGTGGTTTTGAATATCTAAAAATTTTCAATGTCTCTTCTATAAAGAGTATAATAACAACTTTACTAAAATATTCACTGGAATATTGAAAACCAGGAAAAGTAGTCAATCAATTAATCAGTTTTACTGAAAGAGTTCATCACTTTTATGCCAAAGGCAAATTAACCTTAGGTCTATTATTTGACACCTCTAAAGGATGGATAGCTAGCAATATATAAACACTGTGGTTTCTATGATCATTTGAGGGACTGGTGCACAATTCTATTTTTAGTAATAAAATCAAGAATAAGACTGACCACATAGTTTACAATAGAACGCCAATAATTGCAAGCTGTCTATACTGTTTTTAAATAGAGAGGTCCAATACAAAGAGAAAAGTTCTTAGTGGACTATGTTGGCTTTCCCTGAGATTTTTCAATCTGTGACTTGATGTCTTTCATCATATTTTGCTTTAATTTTTTTTAATGTTTATTTATTTTTGAGAGAGAGAGAGAGAACATGAGCAGGAGAGGAGAAAGAGAGTGGGACACAGAACTCAAAGCAGCCTCCAGGCTCTGAGCTGTCAGCACAGAACATGATATGGGCTTGAACCCATGAAATGTGAGATCATGGCCTGAGCCGAAGTCAGATGCTTAACTGACTGAGCCACCCAGGTGCCCCATATTTCACCAGATTTTGATTAGTCTTTCCTACTATTTCTTTAGATGTATATTTTCTCTTCCATTTCCTTCCATCTCCTCCTTGTGTTGCAACCACACATGTCCTATAACTTTTTCAAAACCTGTTCACATGGGTCACCTGGTTAAGCATTTGGCTCAGGCCATGATCTCACAGTTCGTGAGTTTAAGCCTGGAATCAGGCTTTCTGCTGACAGCCCAGAGCCTGGAGGTTGATTCAGATTCTGTGTCTCCCTTTTTCTCTGTTCCTCCCCAACTCATGCCCTGTCTCTCTCTTTCAAAAATAAATAAACATAATAAAAACATGCCCACATGTGATACATTTGAATTGTTATATGTATGTTCTCTCTGTTTTAGCTTGGATGTTTTTCTACTAACTTGTCTGCAAGCTCACTAACTGTGTACTTTACCACGTCCAGTGAGCTAAGAAATATTTTCAGTTCTTATTTTCAGATATTGTATTATGTAGCTCTAGAATGTTGATGAATGTTATGGACTTGAATTTCATTTTGAAATATTTTGTTTTAATTCATTTAAAAGTATTTCTTTAGCTATGTTGGAATCTTTGATTACTAACTCTAAATATCTGGATCATCTTTGGGTCTACCTCTGTCGATTTATTTCTCATTTAATTATAAGTCACCTTTGTCACTTCTTAGCTTGTCTAATCATTTTTTCTGTAATGCTTAATATTGCAGGTGAAAGGTTTGTGAAGGCCTGGGTTAAGATGTCTTCTTTGATAGAGGACTAGCTTTTAAATTATGTAGCTCTACTGAATCTTGCTTTTAGACCTCCTTAATGCATGTCTCAGTTAGCTTTGCCCTTAGTGTGCAGATTGATCTTTTCTACTACAGCACAGCTGTGACTCATAGGGAGTAGCCTCTCCAGGGTCTCATCTGGAATAGAGGTTTACTGTGGCTATGCCAAAGTCCAAAATGTTCTTGATATTTCTGCTTCAAACATCTTTTCAAGCTAAAAATTTTAGAATCTCACTGTGTGTCAGTACAATGTAGAAGTTGGACAAGGACTTGAGGAAAATGTCTGCATAGAGTTTTGTGACTCCTTTACAGCTTTCTGTCTCAGTGGCATCGTGCTCCCAAATCCCAGTTACCTTGGTACCCTCACTCTCTGGCTGCTCTTTCTTCCACTAAGGGAGACTGGCAGACCCATTCTATGTACCGTGACTTGGAAAATGCCATCAGGGATAGTTTGTGTCAATCCAAGGCTCATCTTATATGTTCTTTTCTTAAGTTTCATAATGGTCACTGTCTAAAAATTACTAATATTGATTTTTAAACTTTGTCCAGCCTAAATAGTTCCTTACCATGGTAAGGTGAAACTGATCCAGATTCTCTGGCATGGTTTGCAGGCAAAGATCTTTGCCATGCTCTTATTTTATTTTATTATTTTATTTTATTTTATTTTATTTTATTTTATTTTATTTTATTTTATTTTATATTTTGAGAGAGCTGGGGATATCTGTATATCTATCTCTATCTGTGTATCTATCTATCTATCATCTATCTATCTATCTATCATCTATCTATCTATCTATATCTTTCTTTCTATCTATCTATCTATCTATCTATCTAGAAACAGAGCAAGGGAGGGAGGGAGTATCCTGAGCAGGCTCCACTCTGTCAGTGTGCAGACTGACATGAGGTTCAAACTCATCAACTGTGAGATTATGACTTGAGCCAAAACCAAAAGTCAGATGCTTAACCAGCTGAACCATTCAGGCACCCTTTTGTCATGCTTTTTATGAATTTCATTTTTTAAAAAAAAATGTGAAGTTGCATGAAGAGACAATACAGATTCATAGCTATATACATTTTTATGTTTCCATTAGCTAATATAGTTAAATTAAGCTAAAATAATACTTATTATATAGTACTGTGCATGTGTGTGTGTGTGTGTGTGTTTGTGTGTGTGTGTGTGTTTGGAGAGTATGGGTAGGTGTATGCAAACAACTATACTTACATTTTTTTCTACTCAGGCAAAATTATTTGAAAAATTAAATATTAGCACAAGATTATTAAAGAGGTTAAGAAAATATTTCACCCTACCTTTGAGGGAATCTTTGTAGGAATACTTATTTCATGAAATCATTTGTAAAAAAAAAGCTCCACAGACCTTCTTCAGATCATCTGTATTACCAAGATCAAATATCTAGGCAACATTAAACATTAGCTTCCCAAATATGTTTCACTTCTCATTGAAATTGCATATTTGACTTAAAATAACTGAATTTTAATCTACAAAATAATGAAGGAGTAATTTTCCCTCATGATCAAATTTAATTATCCCTCTTTGAGACCAATTTTATTTTGCCTGCTGTTATAATCATTGTCATTGCTGACAATGGAATACTGTATTTTCAGAGTAGGCATTCTTAGAATTTTGGGTACATTTGGGTATCAATTTGGGATATGTTATCAGGATTAACAGAAGTAACTTTATATACCTCATCTCAAAACCGTACATTTTGGCAGTGAGAGAAATCAATGCTAAGAATATAATTTCCTTGAAGACAGGCAATTGTTTTAATAGTTGTGAATACTAACCAGCTGCCCTTCAATAAATATTTTTGAATGTTTAAGCAATTAACTGGCAAAATAAACCCCTTTAATATTTAAATTTGTAAGTGTCTAGAGGAAAACTATAATACTTTTCTAATATTTTACATGACACTTTTCGAATACAAAAGTTATAGTTAAGAGTGATTGTTCAGACATTCTGCTTAGTAACATTTTTTCACTGTAATGTACCAGATGTCAAAATTCATCGCATTCATGTTGTCACTTTCGTAATTCTAATGAGTGAGCTTCTGTGATAGTTATAAACATTGTCAGTGTTTCCCAAGGATTCAATTCCCTTCCAAATTTTCTTTTAAAATTGAGCCTTTTAAAACATTTACTTTTTCATATCTAAAAAATCCTTACTAACTCAAAACAAGTAATTGACATTAACCTTCATTATTCTATATCATTATCCAAAGTGTGGAATTTGTGAATTGTTAATTTGACCTATTTGAACACTCTAGTTAATGTTTTATCAGGATTACAACCAAGCGTTTTGGTTTACCTTTTTAATTTTGAAAGGGCCAGATTTCTGTATGAATAACTTATAAGAATTGACTGGAAAAAAATCTGACGTTCTTTTAGTTAATGCTTTAGTACATAATAATTGCTGCTTATCCCTAGAGACGATTCTTTGGGTGAAGATAAATGACCCAATCTACCCATCATGGACAATATCTAAGACAGCAGCGGTTTAGAGAAGGATAAATGTAAGACAGATGAGACAGAACAAAGTGGAAAGTGGAACAAAAAGAAGAATGAAGTTATTTTGACACCTGTTTCCTCCCTTGGGACCACTTCCTGAAGCTGAGAACTACCAATTTGAAGCACATCTGTCTGACCAGGGTGATCTCACCTAACTAGGTAAAGCACACTGGTGAATTCTTCTTGGGTGAAGTCACCATTTTTGCCCTGCTTCAGGGTAATCGATATCTGTTTTTTAGTTTCCTATGTCCAAATTAATTATTTTATCTTGGCCAACTTGAGAAAAGCTTGCCCCCTCTCTCCCTCAAAATAAATCTCCTTAAAAAAATTAAATGATACCATGAATGCAAAATAAAGCACTTAACACAAGTTCTAGTCCATAGTTATTACTTAAGAAAAACCTATTTTACTTCTGCTACTGGGTATTCCCCATATCTACTTGTGACAATGAGAGTGGTAGGTAAATAGGGAAGAAGGCAATAATTCAACCTAGATGTTCTTTTCCTCTCCTGTCATGGCCCTGTAAACTAACTTTTGAAGGTCTTTTCATCTTCTTCCTACTTGCTTCTGGCCAGTGCCATTTCCTTCAAATATTCAGATCTCACTCGGTTTTCAGTTTACTTTACTATGGGAAATAGTAACTCTGAAATAGGTTAAATTAAGTATATTATTTGTGTGAGGTCCAACACTACCATTCTCATAAAATAATTCAGCCAATAAGTATTTTCATTATATAGGTGCCCAAGGGAATGGTTTCCGTGAAAGAGCAATAATTCTGGAATTACATGTATATGTATTATATGTGTATCAGGTACAAGACCCTGCAGTTTTATTCCTTGTGATTTTTTAAAAGTTTAATTGTTTTAAATTTTAATTGTTTTTATTTTAATAGAGTTGACACAATGTTACAATAGTTTTGGAGAAAATATCTTTAATATGAAAAGTACAGAGTGCTCTTAGCTGGCATCTGCGGCCACTACATCTATCTTGGGGGCTCCGTTGGTAAGAGCAGACCCAGTGGAGTTTGATCTGATGCAAATTCCAGCAAAGATTTATCCTAACTCTTCAGAGCTATAGTCCTAATTCAAAATATGGGAATAGATGTATAGTGGAAAAGTCATGCTAGATTTTATGTTTCCCTCCTTGGCACTTAAAAACCACCATGATCCCATATACACATGATCCCAAATACAGATCCCAGATGAACCCCACCACAATTCAGTTTCATGGGTGGGGGGGTTTCTCTTGTTAAACAAGGGAAACAAAAAACTAAAATGAAAAATCGAATTTAGGCATAAAAAAACAAAATGTGCTGAAAGATCTTCTATTCTATACAGCATAATGAAAATTGAATTTAGGCATAGAAAAACGAAATGTGCCGAAGATCTTATATTTTCTGCAGCATAATGCAGCATTGAATATATTTCCAACATCTCCTGGTCAAGTATTCATAGAAAAAGAAAAGCAAAGCCTAATGATTTGAAAAATTATTTAGATTGTTATATGAATTTCTCCAACTCCTTGGGTAACTGAGTCAGCCACATAAACATGGCTTACCAATATAAACTTAGTACATATTCATCTTATCACGCATCAACTTCTATGTAGCATTACTTTAAGTCTTAATATTCACTGGCAAAATTGCAAAGAGTAAACTTTACTGTTAGTAATGCACCTATTTGTTTGGTACTACTTATAAGCTATAAAAAGCCAAAACAAAGATGAATGAATATGTCAAATAAAAATATTTTCACCAATTCAGTAACTACTATAGGAAATAAAAATGTGAATCACATGAAATTGTTATTTTCATATAATTTCCACTACTTTCTATTTTTGAGGAGGCTATAAATACTTTTTAAAGTTGCTAAGGATTTCCAAAATGAATCTGTAGATTACACAAAGTTATTTAGAATTGTTTACTAAGTGAGAACAAAACTTTCTAAGATATTTACTCCTAAAAATTTGAGATTGACTCAGTGTATTTTTAGAATATCTACAAGTCCATCAAAACTACAACACATATACCTCTACCATGGAGAAATTTGAGATGATACCACTTATAATGTTCTCTGGATGCACTTCGTTTTTCTAATCAAATGTATATTCTGTGAAAATATTTAGGAACTAGAAAATAAAAACAGGTAAATCTGTTTATATATTTTTTGAAAAAACAGTTCTAAATCAATGACATAGAACTTGTAGAGTTTGGAGATTTATTTCATTAAATTTTATGTCGGGCACATAACAGGGAATTGGAATTAAATGAGTATTGCTTTGGATTCTGGCTTTTCCATTATGCTGGAATTCTGGAAAATTTACTTAAAATTCTAACCTTTTTAACAAAAATTAGCATTATATCTACCCAGATTTACTGTTGTGAGAATTAAATAATGATAATAATAGAAATAATACTAATAATGGAGTTGTAATATAGCTAACATTTATTAAATGCTTATGGTATACAAGAATTGTTGACAAATATTTTAAATGCATTGTCTCATTTAATTATCAGAAAACTCTATGTAGGGGCGCCTGGGTGGCTTGGTCGGTTAAGCGTCCGACTTTTGCTTAGGTCATGATCTTGCAGTTTGTGGGTTCGAGCCCCGCGTCAGGCTCTGTGCTGACTGCCAGCTTGGAGCCTGGAGCCTATTTTGGGGTCTGTGTCTCCCTCTCTGACCCACCCTGCTCACACTCTCTCTCTCTCTTCTAGAAATAAATAAAAATATTAAAAAAAATTAATTACTTCTTTAAAAAAAACTCTCTATGTAGATATTATAAAGCCTATTTCATAGGTTAAGAAGTTTAGACCATAAGATAGTTAAAAATGTTTAGTAATTTGCACCAGATAATAGTTGCCTCAATAGAGAATTCATAATATATGAAGCTACAATTCAGGAAATAATTATAAAAAATATTTCTTCTTTCACAGGGGCTGGAACATGATAGATACTCCATGAGTGTCATTACTTCTCTGCTTTTTTATACAATCAATAACTCTTTTTGTCTTATGGGAAAGGAGTTATTGGAGGATATTGGAGACATTGAGACCATGGCTCAGTTATTTTGCCACATACTCCAAATCTGTTAAAGCAGAGAGAAGAACATGCCTTGTAAAATAATTATTGGAAGTTAATTATTACTATTCAGAGACATGTGTGCCTTTAAAATATTAGAGTTTTGATCCTTTCACAAAACAATAAAAAATGATTTGGTTCTTTTCAATATGATAGTATTGATCTATTTCCAACAGCTTAAGCCAAGGGAAATATGTGCATTTCCCCAAGAG
This sequence comes from Crocuta crocuta, assembly GCF_008692635.1. Classification (NCBI taxonomy): domain Eukaryota; kingdom Metazoa; phylum Chordata; class Mammalia; order Carnivora; family Hyaenidae; genus Crocuta; species Crocuta crocuta. Next base: position 77,704 of record NW_027529554.1, read on the forward strand.
ATTTGGGGATAATCACCAATTTTTTATATCTTTAACAGTCTAGAAAAGTGAGAAGAATTGCTACAGATGATGCCATTGCCTTACCCCCACTTAACCCAGATTTGTGGGGGGCAGTCTGAAAAAAAGGTTCTTTCTTTCTTTCTCGGGGTGACCAAGAGCTTTCCATCCCATTCTCACCTTACACACACACACACACACACACAAAGTGCTACAGAACTATATATTCTTTTTTCCAAATATGGGTCTCAAGGGTCATATAAATGTTCGTTTTGTTATTTGAAGATAGTCTATTTCTAAATTTTGTTCCAAATCTAAATATTTCTCATCTGTTACTCCAGAGTCTGTTCACACTCCATTTATATTTCTATTCTAAATACTTCACATTTATAGTAATTCATAATTTCAGAATTATCATCTCACTGCTTATACATGTGTTAAGATAAATCTTTAAATGGTGTTCAAAATATTTTCCCATTTGTTACCAATCAAATCATTTAAATCTTATTAAATTTTGATCCCACCTTTCAAATAATTATAACTTTAGTATAAAAATATTACTTATTGACCTACAATTCCTGGCAAACCAAGATAAATGTAATTAGAGATAAATTATCTTTCTTACATATTTGGCTTATTGTTTTATTGCTTGTTCCTATCAATTCAAGTTCATGTAATTACTTGGTAAATCTTCCTAAAACAATAGTACTATGATGAAAACATGACAAAAAGGAAGACAGTAAAAGTACTCAGCACACTCAAGAGGAAAACAACAAAATTAAAGCAATGTGGAAATTGCAAACCTATCAATACATTAGTTTTTGGAAAGCATATGGGAACAAATATATGAAAAAAATAAACCTTTATTATGTAAATTATTTTTAGAATCTACTTCATGGCATTATCCTTAAAACAGAATGAGGAAAATCAATACAGATGTTAAAAGTCGCTTGTTATTTCCTTTGGATAAATACCCCAAAAATAAGATTGCTGTATCACAGGGTAGTTCTATTTTTTAATTTCTCTTTTTAAACATTTTTGTTTTTCTTTTTAAATTTATTTATTTATTTTGAAAGAGAGAGACGAGAGAGAGAGAGAGAGAGAGAGAGAAAGAGACAGAGAGTGCTAGTACAGGGGAGGGGCAGAGAGAGAGGGAGAGAGAGAGAGAATTCCAAGCAGGTTCTGCACTGGTAGTGCAGAGCCTCAAGCAGGGCTCAATATCACAAATTGTGAGATCATGACCTGAGCCAACATCAAGAGTTGGACACTTAACCGACTGAGCCACCCAAGTACCCTCTATTTTTAATTTTCTGAGAAACTACTATAGTATTTTCCATAATGGCTGAACCAATTTACATTCATGCCGTTTAACAGGTGTGAGGCAATATCTCACTATAATCTTAATATGCATTTCTTTGATAATTGACAATGTTGAACACTTTTTTATAATCCTGATGACCATCTGTATGTCTTCTTTTGAGAAATGTCTATTGAGATTCTCTCTCCTTTTTATAAGTAGGTTAAATGTGTTTCTCATGCTAAGTTATGTAAGTATATTTTGGATATTTAATCGCTTATCAGATATGTGGTTTGCAAGTATTTTTTCCTATTCTGTAAGAATGGTTAGTTATCTTTGCTGTGAAGAAGATATTTAGTTTGGGGATGGCTGGGTGACTCAGTCGGTTAAGAGTCCAACTTCAGCTCAGGTCATGATCTCACAGCTTGTGGGTTTCAAGCCTGGCACTAGGCTCTATACTGATAGCTCAGAGCCTAGAACTGCTTCAATTTCTGTGTCTCCCTCTCTCTGCCCCTTCTTAGCTCATGTTCTGTCTCTCTCAAAAATAAAATAAACATTAAAAAAATTAAAGAAGATATTTAGTTTTATGCAATCCTATTATATGTGTATTGCTACGTTTGTTGTGTGTATTTGATATTATATAAAAAAAATTATTGCCAAGACCAATGTCAAGAAACATTTCCCCTATTCTCTTATAGTAGTTTAACAGTTTCAATTCTTACATTTAAGTTTTTAATCCATTTTTGAGTTGATTTACAGTGTGAGTATCTACAGTGTGAGATAAGGGTCTAATTTTATTATTCTGTATTTAGATATCCAATTGTCCCAACAACATTTATTGAAGATTATCCTTTCCTATTGTATATTCTTGGAATACGAGTCAGCTGTAAATATGTGGATCTCAAAGGATGTCTGTACTCCCCTGTTGACTGCAGCATTGCTCACAAAACCAAGATATGGAGATGATCTAAATGTCTGTCAATGAAGGCATGAATGAAAAAATATTATATATATGTTATGTCAAATTTTATGTAAAATATATTCAAGTAAAATATATATCTCACAAAGTTCTTTTGGTATCCTGTCTGTAAAACAAATGCATTAATTATATAACAGGATAACTTTTCTATTTTTCAATAAATATTATCAGAAGGCTAGGCATATAGTTTTCTTCTAACTGTAAAGCTCTTGTTTAATTCAAAGAATGAGTGTACTTTTGCATCACGTGGGTGCTAAATAAGCTACTTTTTAAATTGAGGTATAAATGAGAAATAAGAATTGCATATATTTAAGGTATACAACTTGATGTTTTGATATACATATACACGGTGTAGTGATCACAATTGAGCTAATTAACATATCCATCACCTGACATAGTTACAATTTTCTTATATTGTGTGTTTGTTGAGAACTCAGGATCAACTCTCTTAGCAAATTTCAGATCCACAATACACTATTGTTAAATTTACTCATGCTGCACATCGGATGTTCAAGACTTATTTATCTTGCATATGGAACCTTTGTATCTTTTGACCAACATCTCCCCGTTGGCATCTTCACACCACCCCCAGCAGCCACCCTTCCACTGTCTGCTGCCATGAGTTTGGCTATATTAGGTTCCACATATAAGTGAGATCATGCTGTATTTGTCTTTCTGTGTCTGGTTTATTTCACTTAGCATAATGCTTTCCAGTTTCATCCATGTAGTCGCAAATGACATAATCCCTTTCCTTTTAAAGGCCAAGTAATGTTCTATATTCTCTCTCTCTCTCTCTCACTTTCTTACTCACTTGTGGGATTATGGGTGATCAGCAATGCAATGTCACATTTATGCTAAATCCTCAAAAGGAGGGAAAATCAAGTGTCATTGGATAGGTTCTTTGTTAAAGTTGTACAGAAAGAAAAAGATTCCATTGAGCCAAAAGATAACAGTGATTCTGTTAGTGATAGTGAAAGTCATCCTACACAGTAAACCTCCTCTCTCTTGTTTCTGTCACAACAGCCACAAAGGTTTTCAAAGTTACATACAGGTTAATTTTTTTCTTTATATTTTCTTTATTATTTTATATTATATTATATTACAGTATTGTAATCATTTTTATATGAATATTTTTGTGTTGTGGAATGATCATCTGAGTTTCCATTATTTCCTATGGGGAAATTTGCTTTTGATATGTAAGTGCTTTGGATTACAGGCATGTGTCTCCAACGAATTACGCTTGCAACCCAATATTTTAATGTATATGTAAATGGTAATTGTCTTCTTCATCCTTCATTACTTTAAAGATTTTCTAAAGAAGTCTTCTTAAAAGATGGAAATAATTAAAATTATGCACAGAATTTAATTTAATTCAGTTTAAATGTGGTCTGCTTATCAACAAAGTTACCATCTTTAAAACAAACAAACCAAAAAAAACTCCACCTGTTCATCTATGTAATGAAACACTGGAATTGAAAGACCCAGGAAATTGAAGAGCTCCTTGTTACTCAAAGGGTGTTCTATGAACCTGCAACACTGATATCACTTGAGTTTATTAGAATTGCAGAATCACATCTACACGTCAGCCTTCTTGAATCAGAATCTATATTTTAACAATATGCTGAGGTGGTTTAAATGTACATTATATTGTGAGGATACAGTAAATGATACTGTTAGGTAAGCTCAAGTTTTCTGAGCTCAGTCATGCAGTTGAGAAATGCAAGTTGGTACCAAGCACAAATTCTGAAGCTTATGAGCAAAATGTGTTTAGGTCAGCCTTTACCAACTGTTCGATGTTAACATTATACAGAAAAGTTATTTACTGTTATAGAAGGTGAAGAAAACATAAATAAAATAAGTTTTTACATGATGTCAATTATTGTATAATTATATCAATTATTATGTCCTTTATTATGTACAATAACAATAGTAGTCAAGCCCAAGAGACATTTTAAAAGTAACTTATATAACTATATAACTATATATATACAAGTGTGTATATATATATATATATATATACACATACCTACACACACATATACACATATGGTATTTAAGTTGAAAGTATTGTTTCAGTACTGATGCACTGAAGCTGTAGGAATCAGTTAACACATCTTTTCACTGTTTTAGTTTTCTCAGACTTTTGGTTCCAAAGTTTTTCTGGTCAACTTCAGAAAATTTATTTTGACAATATAAACTAGATTATTACAATTCATTTATGAATATTTACATCATCCACCCAGGTTTTAAGACATGAAAAAAAGTAAATTTAGTTTCAACTTTGCAATTGAGTATGAGAAACAAGAAAAATTGATACTGAATAATAAAGGAACCGATTCTAAATGCAAAGGAAATTTAGCTACTAAAAGAACTACCTTGGTTTTATTATCTTCAGACATTCAAGCTTTTTTTTTTTTTTTACCAAATAGTGACACTAGAATTAAAATCTTCAAGATAGAAGAATTTATACTAATAACAATACTTCCTATCAAACTATTGACATGGAGAATTATCTCTTAAAATAAGTACACTCTAATTAATAATACTGTACTGAATATTTGAAAGTTGCTAAGAGAATAAATCTTAAAAGCTCTCATCACAAGAAAGAGATTTTATAACCATGTGTGGTAATAGATATTAACTAGACTTAATATGGTGATCCTTTGGCAATATATACAAATTATGAATTTTTATGTTGTACACCTGAAACTAAAATATTGTTGTATGTCAACTATACCTTAATATGAAATAATAAAATGAAATAGGTATAGTATTTAAAATAGATTAAAATCAAGGTCTATGGCTTCAATATCTTTCATATTTCAGGGATTGAAAATAAATACTACTATGTTGAATTAAAGATATGTATGACATAAAATATTATCATAACATAAACATAATTAATGATCTAGCTGATCTTTCTGACTTTCACCCTGACAAACCATGAAATTATGCATAAGAAACTCCACCTTCACCTGTACTGTCCTCACTCTAATTAATGGAGAGGATATAATCAACTATAACATTTTTGGTGACTCTTTAAATGTAGATTAACATTTAAATAACAAGCAGGACTAAAAAAGAGCACATGTTTGAACTTGGAAGATACCAGTAAAAAGCCTCAGTGAGTGGAGGCTTAACTGGGAATTTTGGATGCATACAGAACACTCAAGAGTGGAAATTTTTACATAAATTTTCAAATTTATTATTCACCCAGGACTTTTTTTTTACCATGACCCAAATGGAAGTTAGGGCATTTAAGGACTGACATCTTAACAACCTAATTTTGCAGCTAAATAAAACCCGGAAGGCACAGTTGTGCTCCACTCATCTAGGTTACCTGACGGAAACAAAAAAATAACTTCCATGATTATAGGCTAATAAAGCCACAGAAAATTATTGGAAAATTAATAGCATCTAAAACTTCATAGACTTTTAAATACGCATAGTTAGAAGCTCTTAAAAGTATACCACCAAGGGTGGGGAATTAGATTTAGAGGATTTTAGATTTTGTTTAAAAATATTCTTATGAACCAAATACTGAAAATATGTTTTTCTAGACCAGAGTTCTAAACTCTCAAATGAAGGTGTTTCAACAGAATTACCTGGACCTTTAAAAAAGTGTATATCATATATATATATGAGCAACACTTCTCAGGAATTCAGGTTATTAAAATAATAGGTTCTGAGCATTGTTTTTTTGCTTGTTGTGTTTCGTTTTTAAGTTCTGTTGAGGTTATAGTGCTCCCAAGCTTATTAAAAACCATTGGTCTAAACATGGCAGAGATTCTCAAAAAAGACAAGATTAATGTCAGGTGTGTTTATATCAATTGATAATCCTAATTATTCAGTTATCAAACACTTATGAAACATCTTCAATATGAAGTTACTGGCTAAGATTCAGGGGCACAAGAGTGAAAAAAATGAAACATAATCCCTGCCCTCAAGCTCCTTTTGTTCTAGTGGAAGAGCCAGGCTACCAAAGAGATGATTTCAATATAGAGCTAAGAAAACATTAAGACAGTGCTGCCTGGGAAAGTGATGGAGTTCGCTGAAGACGAGTAGGCATGGTGAACAAAGGGTATCAAGGACAGAAATAAAAAGGGGTGACCAAACACCCATTGGAGCAAGAAAGACGGTGGCTGGGCCATCTGAGAATTGCCAGTTGCAGTAGGCTCATGACATTGCAGGGGTGCGAACTCGGGAGTATCAGCTTTATCTGGGAAGCCACAGGGTAGGTAACTTTAAATGATTTAAAGAATAGCAAGGAAATGAAAGACAATAAAGAATCAGACAGTGTTATTCAGACAACTATTTACTACTCTGTGGTTAATAATAAAGATCATTTACATAATTTTAATAATGATGATAGTTTCTCTCTAGTGAGTGGGAATGTTCTTCCAAACAAATTTCATGAGTTAGCCCTTTTAATATTTCCCCCTCTTACAGAGGCATAGAGATATAAAACAAACCCCAAAGGTCAGACAAGTGGCAGAATTCAAACCAGGAGTCAGACTCCAGAGTCTCCACTTAATCACCATGCTAATAATGACTCACATTTCAAAAAAATTTTCATTTTGTGATTTTTTTCCCATAGCGCTTTCATTATAATTTCATTTTTTGATACATAGAGATGAATATTATTATTTCAACTACAATCTACAATTTACAAATTAAGAAATGGAATTTTAACATGTAAATTAGTTTGATATTCTTATTTCTTTGAAATATTTATTTCAAATGTATTTTATTATCACCATTTAATTAATTTTTTTCACAGTGAACAGGCAGAAATGCAGTTTTTACTATCCAGAATCCCGTTAGCATTACTTTTGTTCCCCTGGAAAAATAGACTTTAGACTTTGCTTGTAAAATTGTGGTTTTTTTCTCCCTTCATATTTGTCATGGGTGGATTTTATCTAATTTCCATTTATAAAGCACAAGGAATTACCAGGTTGGATCTCTTAGTTGCTACTAAACCAATCCTATAATCCAATAGTGGAGCTTTGCTGCAGAGCAGAAAAGGCACTGTATCTTTTGCTGCCATCTTTCCCACTCATGGGGACATTGTACAAGACACTGTCTACTTTGATTCTGTTGCCTCCCTCCAGAAACGATCCCACTGCAGACAGTGTGATGGCATGGGGTGGGAAAATAGACTAGCCCTTCTTTCTTTTATGCCCAGAAGGCTGCCTGGCACTTGAAGAATCTTATTAAGTGTTTTTATCAGAGCGACAAACCAGAACTCTGAGTCAGTGATAAGATTGTTTCAACAGTCTAAAAAAGTAACTCTTCTTGCAAGTTCACTTTGAGTATCTCACTTTCTAAGCCTCTCAGGGCAGAGATTCTATTTGAGAATTTGTTGGGAGCCAGTAATTAGAGTGTAGTTATTAATTTAAAAATATCTGAATGCAGACTTAAAATGCAATTGATAGTGAGGATACAGTGATGTGCAACAATGGAGTATTGGGGCCAGAAATAAGAGCATGTGCAAATATCCTGTGGGTGGGGACCATGAAGAAATACATGGAATAGATCTGCCACCGATACAGGTGTGCAAATTAAATAGAAACACTGTCCAGCATGTTCTTCTACCTCCAAATGCGTACTTTCTTTCATCAATGTTGAAGGCTCCAGTTCTCACTTTTCACTTGTGTTATGGAAAGTTTTATTATGTATGCATCCCTAGTTCTCAGCAAGTTTGAGTCAATGCCTTTGGAAATGAAAAAAAAAATCAGTGAGGAGTAATCACAGTATTTCTTGTGTCTGTTGTGTTTTTTTCTCCCACTTCAAAAATATTAATTTAATATTTATTAAGGATAACACTGGGGCACCTAGGTGGCTCAGTTGATAGAGTGTGGGACTCTTGATTTTGGCTCAGATCACAATCTCATGATTTGTAGGTCCAAGCCCCACATTGGCCTTTGAGCTGAGCATGGAGCCTGCTTGGGATTCTCTCTCTTCCTCTGCCCCTCTTCCCTGCACCCCCCTCCTCAATTTAACATTAAAAAAAAGAATTACTGGCAGATTGCCTGGTCAGCCAAGCAGGACAGACACAATTAACGATAGAAGAGTTTACTATCCATAAAACTTTTTTTTTTTTTACCAATCTTCCAATAAACCTTCATTTTTAAAATATTACTTCAAAAATATTTGCCTTCTTTACAAATTTAATCACTATTGCCATCAGCTGACTCGTTTTTACATTTTATTCATTAGGCAGCAATTTTACATTTAAAAATTTTTCTAAGCAACCCATTGAGAATGCCTAAAACACACACACTGATGCTAATTTTTATTTGTATACGTGAAGATTGCCTGTAACTTGAGCATAGAAGGTCTGCTTAGGAAGCAATTCTAAATATAAGTGCTAACTTTAAAATAGTGTAAGCGTGTGGAAAATGTGGATAACTTATGCTTGTAAGGGGCTTTCTCAATACGTATTACCTTTTCAGGATTGTTGGAATATAAACAATTATTGGTGAGAAAAACAGCTCATTGGGAGTCTTAGATCAGCTCAATGAATATTTTAGATTCTGTTGTGATTCCTCAACAGGTAAAAACATCTTACATGAAGGAAGCATTTTGGTTATGATTTATTGTCTGCATCTCTGATCTTTTGAGCTCCCTTCAACCGCAGCGTTTCATAGGAAGGTTTTTAAACAGTCTGGGAAGTATAGCCATCGACGTCAACCTGAGGTCACTTAGTCACTGTAACAGATTATCATGGATGTTTATCAACATGTGAGAACAACACCCATTATTTATTCCTATAGATCTGATCATTTTAAGTGGAGAAAGTAACAAAATGACCTTGTGAGGTTCATTCCTTCTGGCTGAACAAATCTCCCAGTCCCCTAACAAAGGACACAAAGGCAGCTTAGTGCTAAAGATGAAACAGCAGACATGAGTTCTTGTCCTAATCATCCTATTTTATCCTGAGTATAATTATGCCTTAAATTTGTATTCATAACAGAAAACCTGTGACAGGATCTACTTCCATATTTGAATTAAAAAAAAAAAAACACCTCTGGACGGTACTTGGCAACAGAGTGCTTAATGTACTATTTATTTATAGATGTGTGCTACTTTCACTTATTATATGTAAAAACAACCTGCCAGCCATCTGCTGTACTAAAACATAGACAGTGCAGATAAACTGTTCGGTGTATCTAGTTCTCAGGGTTCCAGAAGTGGTGGTACCAGCTCAAATGAGCTTCAAGTGCCATGTGTAGGCAGAAAGCATGCATTCAACCTGCCTAGCAACAGACCTTGACAACCTACCACATTACGGGCACACGTGGCTGAAATTCACACAGCTGGCTGATAGGCTCCATCCCTGGAAGTATGTTAACTATCTGTCAGTATATGTTCTGCAGCATTCAGCAATGTAAAAGTTAAGTGGAAACAAAAAATGGTCAATAATCTGGACTGAAGTGTAATTTAGACAAATAAAACAAAAACAAAAACCCCAAGAAACGTGGCTATGTGAAACAGGCAAAAGTTTCTACAGAAGGACAGAGCTGGGGAAGAGATTGACCGAAGAACTTTTGCTGTGAGGTGGCCTAGGAAAATATCCTGAATGAATTTCCAGGGACTTGGAAGTAAAAATTTAGAAAACACAAAAAACAACAAACAGACAAAAAAGCACTGTGGTAGCATGAGTTTTAGTTAAGCAAGTGAGCTCTAGTAAAGCAGATCTTTTGACCTAATTATTTTGTCCCCACACTTTTGCTTCTTGGAATGTTTGTACAGTGTCTGAAATTGGTCCTGACAAAATTTATTATAGAAAGAAATATTGGCTGGAGAATAATATCTTCATAACATTAAAAAAAAAAGAATACTTGCTCAGTGTAATTAAATGTAAAGTTCAAGAGTGCTTGCTGTTTTTTTTTTTTTTTAACAGATTCTGATCTTTCAGTAGACTTTCAATACTGAATAGATGAACGGTTGTGGTTAGTTCATCCACTCTACAGAATTCAGATCTCTTTTGGTTATTAATGATGAACCCCCAGTCATGAAGAGAGACGTAATGAAGATCCATGTGTTGAAGCATTACTCTAATGATTCACTCTGGTCGTGAATGTGCCCATGGATCCCTGGATATTTGATGCATACTGAATAGTACGTGTGGAGAAAAGTCTTTGAAATTCACCACAGTAATGCCCATCATCATTCGTTTTTATTTGTGTTTACATTGATCCCGAAACACTGGAGCAAGGTAAATTTCTTAATCCTTATATTATGTTCATGGTTTATCAGAATCTACCTATTAAAATATCCATTTGGTTAGATAGGGAACATGACCTATTTAACATATATGCAAGAATTATGTAAAAAGTGGAAAAGATATGTAAAGTTATCAGATCAATTTAGGATGAATAAAAAGCACTCAGTGAATTGTAGCCATTATTTATTTTAATGCTATTATTACTAATTCACAATTAGTAAATTTTTAAGAATTCTTACTCAGACATTGCTTTTTATTTTTATTACCTTTTTTCATTATATCTCAGACTTCAAAAGATTATGTCTATATACATGTAGATGTTTATATGTAAGATAAATGAAATATAATGATTAATGTTAAGCACCCATGTTTCTACCCCCAGCTAACAAAACAAAATCCTAATAGAGCTGTCTTTGCTTCTGTTCATAGGTTAAATTGTGATTTATATTGTCTCTTCACCAGCATGCCTATTCATCTTTTGTTTATTTTTAAAATTGAGTTATTTGTCATTTTCTTATTAATTTGTCAGTATTCTTCATACATTCTAAATACTAATATTTTAATGTATATTTCATGTAAATCTCTCCCAGTCCATAGATTATGTTTTTATACTTTTTAATAGTGGAGCTCTTAAATTTCTGTTCAGAAATTTTTACTTTAAATTATCAAAATTTATCAATCATTTACTTTGTGGTTTATTACAGACACAAACATTTCATGAAATCTTTCCTTACTCTGATTTCATATCATCTCATATCTATTCAAATAATTTATTGAGCACCAACTGTGTGCCAGACATTGTCTAGGACCTTAAGTATATCCCAAAATAAAATTCCTGAATGTTTTATTTTCTTTTTCCTCATGTAAGAGTTCAACTTACCTGAAACTGAATATTTGCCTATTGTGTGCAATGTAGATTGACTTTGTTTATTTTGGGGAAAATGTAATCAGTGACTAGAGAGCACTAGTTGGAGAAAATTATATTCTTTTCTCACTGAACTATAGTGTGGCCTCTGTAAAAAATGAAGTACTCATACATATGCAGAAATATTTCTGTGCTCACTGCAATGTTCAGTTTATCTCTTTCTTATCCTTATATCAATAACATATTCTCTGAATTACTGCAACATTATAATAAATCTTCACATCTTGTAGGCAAGTCTCTCCAATGTGTCATTTTTCATGAATATTTTGTATATTCTGAGCCCTTTGGCTCTGCCATATAAATTTTAGATCAGTTTTAGCAAGTCTCACACAGATAATTATAGAATTTTAATAAGAATTGCATTTTACTTCTAAATCAATGTAAAAAAATCCTGGCCTATTTATTATAGCCATGAAAATGGTGTGTTTCTATTTTGCACAGGTTCTTAAAAATGGCTTTCAATGTAGTTCTGTAACTATCCTTAAAAATATCTCTTACACCATTTCTTAATCATCATTCCTGGATGATTTCATAAATGTATGCTACTCTATTGTACATTTTACTTAAATATGTTCTCTTTTTGCTGGCCTATAGAATGCAGTCAACTTTTAGATCACTTGTTTTCTAGTAAACTCTCTATTAATTCTGACATCTTATTTGTAGAGTACTTAGGATTTTCTGTGTAAGCAGCCACATCACTGCAAATAATGAGTTATGCTTCTTCTTTTCCAATAATTAGATATCTTATTTTTGTTTCTTTGATTTTTGTGACTGCTAGGAACACTAATACAATAAGTAATGTATTTGTATACAAGTATATGTTATATAATAAGCATACTTGTCTTGTTCCCAATATTAAATAAAACATTTCTAACATTTTACCATTATTTTTTTCCATTGTTTTTGGTAGACTCCCTTTAGTTAGAATAGGGAGGCTTCTTTTTATTTTATTTTATTGTCATTTTTTCCCTATCATTAACTAGTGTTGGATTTTATTGCAAGCTTTTAAAGATAATTGGATGTTCACTGAAATTTTCACCTTTAACTTGTTAATGTGGTAAATTACTAAATTAGTCAGGATGGGTTAAACTGCAATAAGAAATAAGCACAGAACTCAGTAACTTAACACAATGAAGGTTTATTTCTCGCTCATGCTAAGCATCTATCACAGATTTGCTGCAGTTCTATCTCATGTTATTTTCAACCCACATCTATACTAATGGAACAGCTTCCATGTGGAACTGTTGGGAGCCATTTCTGAACTCACTAGTTGAGAAAACTCCTCGTGAGGTTAAGGCAAGTTTGCATGCCCTCTTGCCATCAGATGATGACCGACATCCACCCCCACTCAATTATTTCTGCTTAAGCGACAACCCCCAAGGTACCCTGTTGATTGGTATTGGGAGTGACTTGTCCCCTTATTGTGGCCCTGGTATGATGATTGCACCTTGTGAAGGAACTTATTGTGGGAACCTCTTCTTTTGTGATTATGGGAACAGACATCGTGTCTCTGACAGGTCCTGTTTTCCTCGATACTTCTCTTGAGCTATGAACAGGCTAATGACCCTTACTCATAAAAGACTGACCTTTATGTGTACAATTCTGTTTCTACCATTGCATTAGTCCAAGAGGTTCATACAGCTCAACATGTAAATCAACTAACCAAAAATCAACTAACCAAAAATAGCCCTAGCTATTCAAGAAATCATAGACAAAAACTATACACAAAGGTAAATGCACTTAAAGAGGCTATTCTATGTATTGGAAATGAGCTAAACTCTTTAAAGGTACGGTTGGCTCTCTGGTCCCATTAGGAATATAACTGGACAATTAAGTCTTGCCCAGAGACAAAGAGCCTAACTTAGAGAGAAGGAACAGATAAGGGCAGAACATAAGTTACTACATATACCTTTGCTAACTGGTGATGTATAGCAGTCCCTTGCCTAAGGCTTACATTCCACAGACACCTATCCTTACACTGGCAGCTGTGATGAGGATGGATAAGAGTATCTACAACGTAACCTATGACTTAACCCTAGCGTTATTAAAATGTGTATGTTATCGTGTTTTTCACTAAGAACACCCTGTTACTTTCTTAGTTACTCAACCTCACTATAATTGGGGTAATTCTGCAAGAATACTTCTGTAAAACTTGTTTCTATACACTTTCCAAAGCATCTTATCACAGAGAACTATCCATTGTAAAAATTCCATTTTCTGATGCCATGTTATCGTTCGACCTAAAAATAAAGACACCAAAACTGACAGGACAAAGATGACTGCTTGGTGATCAGAAAGAATCTTGGGGCTCTCTCACTCTCTCTCACCAACACCGTCCATCCTTCAGGGACCCCTGGACTGGCTGGAGCTGGACTTTGGCATGGAACACTGCTGGTTTTATGAAAGAAAGATAATCATGGGGAAGCAATGCTGCCTCTTGAAGTTTTTACCTAATATTGCATTTACATTTCATCCTCTAAAGCAAACTACATGCCTAGGACTGACATATATGGAGTGGGAAAGTATAATTCTTTTCAAGTGATGGCAATAAATATGCAGGAAAGATAACACTGTCTGGCACCATATCTTAAGACATTGTCTATTCTTGGGTAGCTTAGTTAAGTGTTCAACTCGATCTCAGCTCAGGTCTTGATCTCAGGATTGAGAGTTCAAGCTCCGTGCTGAGCATCAAAACTATTTAAACAAACAAGCAAAACAAAATAACCCTCACATTTCCTATCATTGAACCAACCTTGCTATGTTCTAATAAATTCTTTTCATGTATGGTATATGTTAATAAACCTGGGCACAGTGTGTAATTTTCTTAAGTGAATTTGTCCTTTATCTTAAACATTTTTGTGTTATCTTTTTCTGCTGAGGATCAAGGTAAGCTTACTAAATTGAAACTTTCTGGTTTCTGCAAAGGTTTCCATAAAATTGGAATGATTACCTCCTTTAAAGTATGACTGAGGCCAATGTTTCCTTTTGTAAAGATTTAAAATTGTTGTTTATCCTTTTCATGATTATGGGATGTTTGTGTTTTTTAGTTTTTGTGTGTGTGTGGAGTCATTTTAAAATGATATTTGTTTAGATTTTTAAATATGTTAAGAGAAAGTATTTTATAGCACTCCCGTACTATTTTTATTACGTAGTTGTATTCCACTTTAATTCATACTATTGTTCATAAATACATTTGGTGCCTTTGCTTGATTATTCTTGTTAGTTTAAAATTTTACTAGACTTAAAGTAACATATCTTTTGTTCTGGTTGATTTTGCTTGTCCTTTGCTTTCTATTTCATTAATTTCTACTATTATAATCATTTTCTCTGTTCTACTCTTCTTGGATGTCCATTCAGCTGAAGATTTGGCTGAATATAACTTCAGCATGTATTCTTTTCTTACATTTAAGGACATAAGTTTTCCTTCCCAATTGCTAACTTTTTATCTGCATCATAAAAGATTTGATTTGCTGTGTAGTCATCATCATTGGTGATTCCAAATAATTTTAATTTTCCTATTACTTATTTGACCTACAGGTTATTGTATTTTTATAGAGTTAAATACATTGGGATATTAATTTTGCTGTTATTGTTATAGATGTGGAATTTCATTGTGTTGTGAACCTTGTCTGCTGTCTTTGTTATGCTAATTCTTTAGCAACTGCTCCATCTCTTGGTTTATATAACTTTGAAGAAATTATTCCTGAGTGCTGAAGGAAAATATGTTATATAATTGCTATGCATGTTTCTACCTATGTTTAGTAATTAAACTTATTAACTTTATTTATCAATTTATATATAGTCTCTTAGTTTCTTTTTAAGATTATGTATTTATTTATTTATTTTGAGAGAGAGAGAGAGATCAGGAAAAGGAGGAAGAGAGAGAACCCTAAGTAGGTTCGGTGCTGTCACTGCAAAGCCAACCTGGGGCTCAAACTCATGAATAACCAAATCATGACCTGAGCCGAAATCAAGAGTTGGATGCTTAACCTATGGAGCCATGCTGGTTTTCCAAGCCCTTTAGTTTTTATCTGCTTGGCTTATTTAGTTATGTTTGAATCTTCTCCATAAAGGAAAGTGTTGCAAGTTATCTTTGTAGTTATAATACTTATTTGCTCGTTTAAATTTATTTGTAAAGTGAATAGAAATTAGCCAATTGTTTTTCATGATATTTACGTGTACAGTAAAGCCAACAATTAAAGTAAACTAACATATCCACAATAACAAAAAGAGAGACAATAGCAAAATTTGTGAATCATGTTTTTATTTTAAATCTCTCAGCCCAAAGCAAATTGCTTGTTTCAATTTGAATATTTGTATTGTTTAAGCTTAAGAGTATAAGAAATTTTGTTTGCTCTCAGTATAAATTCCCAAATTTCCAGATAAGAACTAAGATTTCCAAAAAAAAACCCCCCAAAAAGCCGAAAGATTCTGTTTTTCAGAGCCTACTTACATTAGCTCAAATAACATTATTGTAGAGTTTATGTGCTATCTCTTGATATCCTTTAGACCATAGTCCATCTTGTCAGTTGTCAATTGATATTTTTGCATGTGCCAGGTGCCACACTGTTCTCTGGACCACAATTATCTGTATTTTTGATTTTAGAGGATTCATTTTGTTTTTATGTATAATCTGTCATATTCCAACGGGGTATAAAATTACATATAATATGAGTTTGGTATAGCAAAATAATATAAGTTAATAGTGAGAGAGAAATGGAAAATAAATATAAAAGTAAAAGACATGATGATGAATAGTCCTGGAATCTCAGTCTTAAAGTCTGAAACCTTATTAATGGTGATAATAATTAATAGCCAACAACTCTGTAGAGTTTATTCTTCCTGTCACTATTCTAAGTGCAATATGTATATTTAATATTTATAACAATCTGACAATGGAGATACTATTTGTCATTTGAAAAACAAGAAAACTAAGAGGTAAAGTCAGCCCATTCATGATGTCACAGACATTAAGAGCTGTTAAGTCTCCAAAACCCATATTCCTAATGATATTTCATAATTCAATATAAATATTGTGCTATTCCACATATCCAGGTCATGGTTTCTTACATAATAAAATCTTTCAAGAGCCAATTAGCATAAAGCCACAAGTGTATGAAAATATACGTAAAGAAAATGGAAGTGTTTTTATAAACTCCAATTTGACTTTTATAAACCTTACTGTTTCAATTTCAAATGCTGCACATATATATGTGAAACCTTAAGCAAACTAAAACTTATTATCGTAAGGTAACTACATACAATTAAATTTATGTTTACTTTCAGTGAGTAAAGAGAAAATCTGATTAATTATAGACCTGATTTCTCATTATTTTCCAACCATGCAGAAAGGCCCAAGAAAGTGTTTGTCATGAATAAATACATAAGGTTTGCTAAAATTGAGAGACGGAATAAGTAAGGTAATAACAACAAGAAACTGAGAGCCATTTATACATATTTTAAAAACAAAAGTATAAAAACAAGGGCTATGTATTTACACAAATTCAGTATTCTAGTATAAGTCTGACCATTAACTAGCTGTGTAACTTTGTCTCAGTTACATATGCTATGTAGAACTCAGATTTCCTCACAGGGGGACATAATCAATCATCCTTTCTTAATTTCATTTATTTCTCAGTGGCTTTCTGGAATAAAAGTATGGAGAAGAGGCTAACTTGTATGTGGGAATTAAGAGCCTAACCAGTATATTGGGGGGCAGGAGGGCACAGTAAGCCGCATTTCCGGGTGCATCTTAATGCTTTAGTGACCCATTGTCTGACCAAAGTAATTGGGAAAGTGAACACCAAATTTCAGCCATTGGTTATATAGTTTTGCTCTGTACTTGTTATTTTCTTTCTTGGCATTTTTGAATGCTTCTTAGGTCTATAGCCATATGAACTCCAGTATTGGTCAATTATAAGTATTCCTATCTAGACCTCATAAAGCTGGAAATTGAGGTAGCAGAATAAGATAGGATTGCCTTCCCCCTCATTCTAATTGGCTATCATCTCTTATAGCAAGTCACTTTGTATTTCTAAATATGAAGACACACAAGAATATGTCTGCTTCTGGATGCAATCTTGATTTCTGGAAATGTGGCTATCGTTAGGACTTTGCATAGTTCTGGCTCACTGAATAACATATACCCCTTCATAGACAGACTTTTATTCTCAGGAAACAGTCTTCTGGGTCAGTTGCTATTTTTGAACCAGATTATTTTCTGGAAAAATGTCTCTTTTTTCTGACTCTTATTTCAATGATAGAAAGGGAAATTTCTATGCATTTATAGGGACATTTAGATCTAGATCATATCTTTTCATACAACCTCAAGCCAAACAACTTTCTTTTGTCCTGTATTTCCCTAATTTTCCTGCAGTGATGTCATTAATTTGGGTATAGAAAATGTAGATACAGCAGGAACTAGATGCGTGTTTTTAGACAATGTGAAGTAATAAAATCTGAATTTCCATGTTGTAATTGCATACAGAGGTCAAATATACATTAATACACTGAAGAAAAAAGAAAGAAAAAATCTGGCCTAGCTTTGCACATTTGGGTCCTAATTTTGAGTGGTCTGGCAGGCTAAGAATGACACTGTGTTCTTTATTTTGTTCTATGTTAATCTTAATTATTGTCTGGAATTATTAGGAGACCAACCAAAGATTCTACATTCTTTGAAAGGTAAGTACATGCTTTATATAACTTTCTTAGTGTAATGCAGTAATTTATTTTTCTTTATGTGTGTATTTATCCAGGGAGTTCAATCTAGTCATTGGCCCCAGGTTGTAAGCATTAAAATTAACACCCCCCTCNGAAGTGCAGTTATCTTTCTATTGAGTATGTTTTATCTCTAGTAAGCGTCCCTTTGATTGTATTTTTATTTGGAATACTTAAGTTTATTCTCGTTTGAATTGATCTTTTATTTTTTAATTCTTCCCATTAGCATTACACACCAGCTGACATCTGTTTGCCTTCACATTCACCATGACACTTTCATTTCCTTTAATGCTAACATTATTACCTGAGTGTGTGCTTTACAAGCCCACTGGGCAGGCACAGCTCTGTTAGCCTGAACTACCTTTCCTCAATACACCCTTAGCATCTGATCATTTCTCCTTTGGTGCTTGGGGTTCTTCAGAGGTGACGATAAAAAACTAGAGCATTGAAATGAGCTTACCACACAATCATAATCATCCCTGAGCATTGGATTAATAACATAAAACTTCAGAAATACAATTTCCCATTGCACTTAGAGGCATTATGAAGAACCCTTTTTTTATTTTTGTTGCCACTATTAGTATTATTGAGGTAGGAGATTCGGAAATGTAAAAACAAATTAAAATAATGCATGTATCTTATAAATTTAAAAATCTACCTACTGGCCAATAAACATTAATCCATATCAAATATATAGCTGGATTTCCTAACAAATAAAATGTTGCACAGAAATTGCTGCCAAGATGTCCAACAAGGAATGTGCTCTCAGCTTAGAATCCAATCAGAAGGGGTTCTTTCTGTGAGAGAGTAGAATATTACCTCTGATCATTAGAGCAGAGAAAAATGCTGATGTTGCCAAAGGTGCTGGATATAGAATCCGATTCTCAGACAGAGAGAATGACGCTACTGTGCCACAAAAAAAGCCATGTGGTTCTTGGCATTAGCATATCCAGCAAAAACCCTGAATCTAGTGAAGAATTCAGAAAAAAAAATATATATGAAAATCAATAGATTAAAAACTTGGTTCTCAAAGTGAATTTTGAAAAATCAATGTAAGGTATGAAAGGTCACAAACACTGAGAGATTCCAGAAAAACTTGTCATAATTTGTGAAACAAGAACGAAGTGAATGGGGGATGAAGATTAACCTGAGGACCACAGGGAAGACAATTCCTTAGCCACTCTGGGTCTAGATTCCCATCTAAATAAGGAAAGCTTGAAAACCAGTATGTGAACACAATGAACTGAAGTTATCCCTAAAAAAATCTTATTATTATTAAAATGTTATCGGCTAGTAAAACAAATCCAATGAAATTTGGTTCTCAATGTATGTTCAAGCACTTTAACAGATAATTGTAATCTCTGTTAAATTCTGTACTAAAGACTCTTGGTTTTTGCTAAGTTATGACTACGTTACAGAATGACATATTAACTAGACTTTACTTTTCTGTGGGTTTGTGCTGCAATTAAAAGAACATGATCCTTGTCCCATCCACTACTAACCATTCATCATAAGAGATATCTTACCCTTACTCTTAACTTTCTTGCCATCTAGGGCAATGCCTCTACCTCTATAAAATTTTATTGCTGAAATATCACTTTAATCTCAAAAGAACCTCTCCACTTTATATGGAAATGTGTATTTTCATTGTCTTCTTAGACACTCATACACTCACTCACTAATTTCTGATTATGCCGCCATTCCATTGCCAAAACTAGTTCTTAGAAACACTATTTCTTTTCAGATCCTTCAAAAATTTTTCTAACTATAGTATCTTTGTTGATTTAGTTATTAATTTAACAAGTGGGCATTTATATCTTTGAAGTAATACAGGAAGAACCACTGAAATAAGTCAGGTAGAAAAATATGAATTTGGTAGCCAAAAGATCTTGGAATGATTCTTTTTTGACTTACTGATTATTTGTCTGTTTCACCTCCATGATCCACAGCTTGCTTATATGGACAAAAAGTGATAATACCAGGGCTTATAAAAGTGTTGAACTTTTTATAGCAAACATAAAACAGTACAGTGAAGTGGAGATTTGATGATCTCTTCAATAAATGATACCAGCCAAGTAAGATATCCATATAAGCAAAAATGAGCCAAGACCCTTACCTCTTAGGACATTAATTTTAAATGTACCACATATCTAAATGTGATAGAAAAAGTAATAAGATTTCCTGAAAAAACAAAAACAGAAAAACCTCTTTACGACATTGGATTAGACATACTGTTTGAAAAAAGGCATAAAATTAAATATTCTGGGCCTGATTCTCAACCCAAACTGTCCTGAGACTGCAGTAGAAGATAATCTTTTGTAAAACTATCCATGGAGGCCTCTGCCTTTTGGAGAATCTCTTGGGTCGACAATTAGCAGTATGAAAATGGAGGTTGAGGTCGCCTTCAGACTCATCTTGACTTGAGGGTAAGCAGGCTAGGCCTCTATATTTCTAAGCCATTTATTGGATACAGAGCATTCTCTGGGAAGAAGCCATGATTCTATCCGCATTTCAGAGACTGAGATGGGAGAAGACCCTTCTGATTCCATGTTTCAGATTTTCTCTTAATATCCTTTTTCAACTCTGTATTTCATTCTTTTTTATGATGGTTCTAGTTTCAGAGTCTCACTGGTATATCTCTAGAAAATGAGCCTCTCTTCTGTACAGCTACATCATTTGCCTGGCCATATGTATCTGGTATCATAGGAAACCTATCTGAACTTGAGAATAAAAAAATATATATATAAGATTACATGTCAAGGGAATTCTCTGAATCACTCTACAGTCAAATAGAAATACTTTAAGAGACATTTTTATTCATTAGAATGGATATACCTCATAATGTATTATCACTACATATTCAGGTATTTTTAACTTACTGCATTTGGTTATCATGAAATAAATGTTGATTTGCTCTATTTTCTTTTCATCTGGCAGGAATTTACGGTCAAGAAAATGTAGAATGAATGCTATTATTCTAAATGTTTCAAAATTTTTATTTATCCTAAATGTGATATATCTACTCTAAGAAATACACACACACACACACACACACACACTTCTCTTTACTGCCACTAAAATGCAGCTTAGCCTCAATCTTAACTGCAGATGGTATCTCCAGTGAAAAGAAGTTATTAAAAAAAAACAACAACTTACCACCTCAATGTTAGAAGGATTGTGATAATAAAATGGAATCACACTTTCTACATGTGAAGGTTATACGGTGTCTACCATAGTTATCACACTATTTCTCAAGAGGTTGATTTAGCACAGTTCTGAAAAGGCAGTTTCCTGAAACACTGGGTGAGAATTCATGTCTCAAAAGTCACAGGAGACCCAGAGCAATGGCATATGGCCTATTTCTGGAATATTAGCACATTTATTTTTATGGAACAAGAAATATCAGTATTTTATAAGTGCAAGCTCAAATGGATGTTAATATTTCAAAAAGAATCAATTTCACTTACACACAAAATCTTTTGATTTAAAAATTGTAAAATTTCCTAAGTACCATTAATTTGTCAAGAGATCCCATTATTTTTGAGTTATATAATGGAAGAGATATTTTCAATTGTATCTTTGGGAACATAAAGAAAAGATTATTTAAAAAACTATTGACTCAAAAACTAGCTATACAAAAAGTTATTCATTTATTTTTTTATTTAAAATTTTTTTTAAATGTTTATTTTTGAGAGAGAGACAGAGACAGGGAGACAGAGAGAGCTAGTGAGCATGTGTTTGAGGGAGGGGCAGAGAGAGAGGGAGACACAGAATCCAAAGCAGACTCTGAGCTGTCAGCATAGAGTCCAACACGGGTCTCAAACCCACGAACTGCAAGATCATGACCTGAGCTGAAGTCGGACACTTAATCAATTGAGCCACCCAGGTGTCCCAAGTTACTCTTTTTATTTATATAGTTTATCATTTCAAATAAACTATCCAGATATGGTTTTGTAATGTGAAAATCATTAGTGTGTTTATAAAATTATTTTAAGTTTATGGGAAATGCAGATGAAAAATTGTTTATGAATTCTTTAGTAGTTATCCTAGTCAGCTTTGGCTGTTATAGCAAAATACCATAGTCTGGTGGGTTAAACAATAGAACTATTTCTCAGAGTTGTGAGGCTAGGAATTCCATGATCAGGACATCAGCATGGTAGAGTTCTGGTGAGGACCCTCTTCTCTGCTTACAGGTGGCTGCCCTTTTGACATATCTTCACATGGCAGAGAGAGCAAGCTCCCTGATCTCTTCATATAAGGGCATTAAAATCCGTCATGAAGGCAATCAAGACTTTATCTAAACCTATTAATCTTCCAAAGGCCCACCTGCTAATACCATCTCATTAGGGGGTAGAGATTTAATATATGAATTTTGAAGGGGTACAAACATTCAATCCATAACAGTAGGACAAGGCAAAGAATTTAAGAATATATTTTTGAAACTGGTATAAACTTTCCCAAGGGCTGTTTCATTTACCATTCTGGGCTGAGAATGGTTAGATTGCAACCTATGCTGCGCTGGTATCAGTTATGCTGAACTCTGCTGGGTCAACAGTGATGTATCATCTCTGATTCGTCATTGACCACAACTCAGCCCATTAGCAAGAGAGACCATGAGATCGTGATCTGAGCCCAAGTCGGACGCTTAACCAACTGAGCCACCCAGGAGCCCCTGAACTGAATTTTTAAGGAAGATTAAATCCTTCTGTTTTAACATAGGAGGAAAAAGGCTGTGTTATTCCCCTCCTGATTCTGGCGATTGAGTTCTCCATGGTCTTCCACTCATGCTTACTAGGGAGAAGGAATCTTGGATATGGGTGAGGTGTTGTAAAGATGACTTGGTTGTTCTTTTATAAGTCCTTCTTCTGCTGCTTCTCCTCCTTCTACCATCCTCCTCCTCTCCTCCCCTTCCTCCTCCCCTCCTCCTCCTCCTCCTTCTCCTCCTTCTCTTCTTCTTCTCCTTCTCTTCTCCTTCTCCATCCCCTCCCTTTCCCCTTCCTCTTACTCTTCTCCTTCCCCTTCCTCTTCTCCTTCCTCTTCCCCTTCTTCTTCTCCTTCTTCTTCTCCTTCTTCTTCTTCTTCTTCTTCTTCTTCTTCTTCTTCTTCTTCTTCTTCTTCTTCTTCTTCTTCTTCCTTTCTTAAGGATACCTTTCAAGAACCATTCAAAATCAGCCAAAACTTGCACAGGGTAGGATAGTGCAAATGGAACTTTTCCTATGAAAAGACCCAGGTCTTTGTCCTGGGCTTCTGACTGACAGAGTTGTATTTGTTGTGATAACGAAGTTCTTAAAGAGGTGTTTACTCCCTAAATTTGGGTACTTGACACCTTTGGTTCCTCTTATTTTATTTTAGTACTTGACACTTTAACTCAATATATTCAGAAAACCCTTTTGGGAAAAATATTTTACATATTTCTAAATAGGGCAATTTTCCCAAAAGCCAATAATATAGAATTTTCTATGTTTACATTATTTTTGATTTAGCCAAATGAGGACTTATGGAGAATAGATGGCATTGTCTTTGGAATGAGTTGATGTGGGGAAAGGGAGATGGGGATGGCAGGGGGTGTATGTGTGTGTTTTTATTTATTTTAAGATTTGTGTTTATTATAACACTAATATTTAATTTGAAGATCAGCTTTGAAAGCAAACATTAATTGCAATTGTGTAGGGAAATAAAATATAATTAAACATAATTATTAAGTCTTTTTAATAATGCACTTAGGTTTTATAGATTTTTCACATTGTTTTATGACTGATCTGCTTTCTACATAGATACAGAGGTACATATTTTCGATTAAGTTTATGTGTGCTCTTACACAATGTATGAAATAGCTCTGATTTTCCCTCATGATTTTGCATCACTATACAGTCTCTTTTTAACAAATTATTCTTTTTAAAAATTTTTTTACATTTATTTATTTTTGAGAGACAGAGTGAGACAGAATGAGAGCAGGAGGGGCAGAGAGAGAGGGAGACACAGAATCTGAAGTAGGCTCCAGGTTTTGAGCTATCAGCCCAGAGCCCTACATGGGGCTTGAACCCACAAGCCTTGAGATCATGACCTGAACCGAAGTCGGACACTCAACTAACTGAGCCACCCAGGTGCCCTACTAATTTTCCTTAATTAACTGAACATAGAGGCATCAATCTACACAACTGCCAGGATTCAGTAAGGCTAGCTCTTTAATCTAAGCCCATTCAATAAGTCATATTTGAAAAAAAAAATTAACACTCAGGAATTTACCTTATTATACATCTGTATAGTATATAAGCACATTCTTCTTAAAGCACATTCAAATATAATGGTAAGTGGTACAGCAAAGGACATTTTATTAAGAAATTCATGCAGCAGAAAATGGAGTAAGTCACCTAAAAGAATGATGTGAATCAGAAACAAGTCATTATTTCTTTTACGTGACTCTAGTGTCCCCAGATAAGGGAAATAATGCAAACTGAAGCAGGGCTGGGTGCTCAACATGAAGTGTAATTCAAGCAAAACAAAATAATATATATTTAGAGGGACAACTACATTGGAAGGATTTTATATAAAACTCTTACACTTTTAACATTTCTTTTGTTAAAATGAATGTCAGAATATATTGAGATTATGTGCTAGGAAATTTAGGGAAAAAAGAGAATTCTCATTGACGTTCATTTAAAAAACAGAACTTTCTCACAAACAGGATGTACAGTACCTAACTAGTAATTTTCTATCCTCCGCTTTCTATTTTTGTCAGCATCTATATAGAAATAAAAGCCATCTCCCCCACAACCTCCCTTTCCTTTTACACTCAGCCAGAAGCAAAGCGTAACAAAGCAGCCACTTCACTGGTTGATGATGGTAAACTACAAAAACAGAAATCTTTTATTAAAACGTCATTGTAAAACTGCAGGGATAGTTCAAGAATATGCAGCTTACTCAGTATATAGTTTATTCACTTTTTATTTTCATAGTATTATTCATTTGGTTTATGAGTTTGATTTTGTGGAACTAGAGTTTGATTCCATTACTGAAATATTCGTGAGCTTAACCCGATTATTTTCTTGGTGGTCAAAGAAATAGATTTTCTTTTACTCTTAAAACCTTTATGATTGGATCTGTTTGAATCTCAACCATTTTATTTACAAGTGAGGAACAGACTTTTACTACTGATAGAGCTTCCGCCCTTATGTTTGGATTGCCATACCTACATTCCTCTGTGGTAGCAAAGTGTGTTTTCATAGGAAATGAACCACCCAAGCTTTTCTATGAAAAAAGCATAAAGGAAATCAAAGAAAACTTGAAATTTTATCATATAGTTCCCAATGGGTATTATATTCAACCAGTGTATAAAACTGTATTGTGAACCAAATACGAATAAGAAGAATTTAACTTAATCCTCAACAATATTTGAGCATAGACAAGTCACTTAAGCATTCCAGACCCGAGGTATTTTGTCTAAACAGATAATAGCCAGTACGTGGAAGAAGGATACCATGGTCAGATTCACATTTAAAATGTTTATTCAGGGGCGTGAGTGGCTCTCTGTTAAGCATCTTTGGCTTTGGCTTTGGCTCAGGTCATGATCTCCTTGTTTGTGGGTTTGAGCCTGGTTTGTGGGTTTGTGCTGACAGCTCAGAGCCTAAAGCCTGCTTCACATTCTGTGTCTCCCTCTGTCTCTGCCCCTCCCCGACTCGCACCCTGTCTCTCTCTCTAAAAGATAAATAAACATTAAACAAAAAATTTTTTTTAAATGTTTTTTTTTTTTTTAAATTTACTTCTAGGAGAGAGAGAGACAGACAGCGTGAGCAGGGGAGGGTCAGAGAGAGAGGGAGTCACAGACTGAAACAGGCTCCAGGCTCTGAGCCGGCAGTCAGCACAGAGCCCGACGCGGGGCTCGAACCCACGAACCGCGAGATCATGACCTAAGCGAAAGTCGGACGCTTAACCGACTAAGCCACCCAGGCGCCCCACATTAAACAAAAATTTTAAATGTTTATTCAACTTGACTTGTGGAGATAAAAGAGGCAGGAAAAAGTTACTAAGTTACTATCAGTCTAAATGATGAAGATGAATTGGTAGATAATTGGGTTTCAGTGGTGGCATTGAAAAAAAGAAAATGTTAAGACTGATAGATATTTAAAATACGAAATAATTGGGTTTTAGCGATGAATTGGATTGTTCTTTATGTTATACTTCTATAAACTGTAAAATTCCACAGGTTTATACACACTTCCAGTTCCTCTCTTCTGCTTTTCTCCCAGCTACATTGGATCTTCACCCAGGATCGGAGGTGAGAGCCCCACCACACCCAGGAACTTGAGGCTTCGGTTCTATGGGAAAGGTGGACCCCGGGGGACAGGGCTCTGTGCCTTTCTGTGGTAGTAGCCATTTCTCTGCGGTTCACCGTACATCACTGAGGGAGGCTCTCTCTAATGTTGTGCCTCATCCCCAAGCTTTTTCATGTCACTAGGTGAAAGTGTGTGAGAAACAACCAACAGCTAAGCACAAACTGCCTGTGCAGCTAAGGTCCACGTGGTCCCCTACGATCATGACAGCCCAAACCAGGCCTTTAGCAAGACCTTTTCTTTTACTTGATTTATTGTTAATCACTTGATGGTGGCAGGCACCTCTTGCTTCTATTCTCCACCACAAGTGAGCTGATCTGGGCATACCACTCCCACTGAGGGTGTCTGTCTTGATTTATTTATTTTTTTAATATTTTTATTTATTTCTAGGAGAGAGAGAGAGAGAGAGACAGCGTGAGCAGGGGAGGGTCAGAGAGAGAGGAAGTCACAGACCGAAACAGGCTCCAGACTCACAGCTGGCAGTCAGCACAGAGCCCGACGCGGGGCTCGAACCCACGAACCGCGAGATCATGACCTAAGCGAAAGTCGGACGCTTAACCGACTAAGCCACCCAGGCGACCCTGTCCTGATTTAGAACTCAGAAGTCTTGGGTGTCCCACAATCTCAGATCTCTGATGGGTTCAAAAAAGCTATGTTTTCCTAGTTTGTGTGTTTAGCATAGGAGTGATGGGTCCTCATTGTTAGCATAGGAGTGATAGGTCCTCTTTTCAGTCCACTTTCAGAACAGAAGTAGAACACCTCCCAGGATTTCATTTGTAATTGCCCATTTCTGAACGCTTATGAATACTGCAAGAAAGTTCAACACAGATTAACATATAAATTGTATTATAAGTGGCTACTTGTAGAGCTCACCAGGGAAAACCAGACCTTGAAACACTTAGCAAGTTCCTTAATTACTTATTGCCTGGCCTTCACTTTGCTGGAAATTGCCCATATTCTTCTCTTCCAACCCCTTCCCTCAGCCCATATGCAGCCCATACCACACACCCACAGCTACCACCAGTGGGAATCCACTTTCCCCCAGCCCATACCACACACCCACAACTATCACCATTGAAAATCCACAGCCAGATAGAATCCACATATTCCTGATAATGTGATCCACTGACCCTGCACCGTATAGGAAGGAAAGACCATCTTCTGTTTGGAGAGTATTCCCTTCCCTGGGTCGCTGACTGCGGGACCATCAACTAACTACCTTTATGCTTATCCCATTTTATCCACAAGGATGCCATCTGCTCCTGCGAAGATAACTAAAATGCTGCTCATATCCATTTCCCAAAGTCTAGGTGATTTATGTTTAAACCACACCCCACTATGAAAACCAAAACTAGTTTAACATTTCTTGCTGTAAGACCAATGATACTGTTCCTTCTCAATCTTTCCTCCACTGTGAGGTAATGGGTAAGACAGAGCCTGCATTTGCTTCTGGAAGTACTCCAATGTAAACAATTAATTTCCTGCAAGCTACTATTTCCATATTAGCGCACACACTCATATACATACATACACACTCCTATTGAAAACACACTCAATAAGTTATACATCTAAGCCAATCCCATTAACACAAAACAATCTGGCAATCCTCATAAAAAGGATACAAATAAAGACAAGAAAAATTTTCTAGGTTTCAGAGATACAGTTTTGATTAAAGCCTCCCATGTGTTATTTGGACAAAAATTTTAAATCTTTCTCAGAAGCTTTTCATTTGAACTTTTTCACTTAACTTTCCCTACAACCTGACTTCGAGTTAAATTCAAAGGGCTGTTGAAGCAGCTTGGACCATAGTGATTTTCCATCCTCTAGTAAAAGCAGTCTTCTGCCTCAAAGACAAATCTGAATTTAAAGGGGAAATTAAACAAGTTTGAAAAAAAGAAACAAAGCTTTCTCTTCTACTTTAAAGTTTATTTATTTATTTTGAGAGAGAGTGCTAGCAGGATAGGGGCAAAGAGAGAGACAGATAGAGAATCCCAAACGGGCTCTCTGCTGTCAGCTAGAGCTTGATGTGGGGCTCAAACTCACTAATCTGGAGATCATGACCTAAGCCAAAGTCAGGCGCTTAACCCACCAAGCTACCCAGGTGCCCCTGGGACCTGCATTACATTTCTGGTAAAGGCTACAACTGATATAATGTATTTTGAATTACTCTTTATAAGATGAAAAAGTATTTGGAAAGTTTGAAGACTACAGTTAAAAAAGATTGAGTTCTATGGAGTCTATTTTTCTCGAAAATTACATTGTGCTTGGCACTCCTGAGTTGTAATAACCTTTGTCATCTTCGCACATCGACACTTCTCAGAATCAAACTATAACTTCTGTTCTCACACCTTGCATTACAGATTAGAGCTAAGAAAGTTCTGTCATGTTGAGAATTCTCATACGGAGATGAACTTTGACATTTCACAGCCTGAAGAGAGGACATTTTCAAAATCTCCTGTCAAGACTTGATAAAAACTGGTTTCTCAGGAGACAGAATAGAAGGACTACTTTGTATTTCAGGTTTATATTATTATATGTATGTTAACTCTAGATAGCAGTTAAATAGGAACTAACTTTCAAATAATTTCATAATAATGTGGCCTTAATAACATTTTTATAAACATGAGGTTTTGTGCAAAACCCTATAATGCGTAATTTATATGTTTTAATCATCGAGTATTTCAAACATAGAGAAAAGTACAGGAAATGATATACCAGACCTTATGTATTTGCTAGAGAAATGTTAAAGATGTTAAAATTTTTCAATATTTGCTTCGTATCTTTTTTCTTAAATTTTAAGAACATAAAATTGTAACAAAGTAGTGCCAGCATGGGTTCCTTACCATCTTCTATATGAATACTATCATGCAGCTGGTGTCTAAATAAATCTCATGTTTTAATATATTCACTGCATGTGTAGGTCTGCATAGAAATGTACATACCATTATTTTCCATCCGTAAATGTTATATTAATGACAACATACAGTTCTTATCCTTTGGCAAATTTTTTAGCATTCAAGATTATGTTTTTAAGATTCATCCATGTTAATACAAGTAAACTTTTTAAATTCATTTTAACTGTAGTAGAGTATTGCAGATGTGAAAAAACAATACAGTTTATCCCTTCATCTGCCAGAGGATGGTTACATTTATTCAATTTGTTCACATGACAATGTGCAACAAACTAAAAGCCTTGTAAGTGTCTCATGCACAGGGTTGAGCCTGTCCCAAAGGTAAAAAATGTAAAGTAAAAGTACTAGGATAAGCACATTTTAAGGTACATTACCCTACAGAAGTAAATGTGCTTCATCTAATCATTTGAAAGCCTTAAGAGCAAAGACTGAGATACCCTGAAGAGGAAGCAATTCTCCCATTAGGCTGAAACTCAGATATGCTACCTATGGCGCCAGCCTTTGGATATTAGACTAGAACATCAACTCTTGTGTGAATATCCACCCTACCAGTCAGCCCTGAAGATTTCAAGGCTTTCCAGCCTCCACAGGTGCATGAGCCAAATCCCAAGAATATATAACATATAAATATATACACTGTATAACTAAATAAATTAATTAATAAATATATATTCTTTGCTCTGTGTCTCTGGAACCCTCTAATATATATATATATTTCATTCCAGAGGAATGGATTTCAATTCAATAACTATGTTACTCTTTACCTAATAGCTACCTCATGAGTTTCTATTTCAAGCTTTATTTCTTTTTGGGCTTTTCTTGTATCACTTTACTCTTTCTTCTGCCCTAGCATATTGAATCAAAAAATTAATTCATGTATTCTCATTTATTCATTTTTACTGATACAGATGTTGTAGCAATGAATTTTCTTTTCTTCATTGCTGCAGATATAGCCTACAGGCAACAATCTGTACTTTTTAAACACTCACTGTTTTTAGAGATTCTGTAATTTGAATTGGTATTTTCCTCTTCACCCAAGAGTTGTTTAATAGAAGCTTTTGTAATTTTCAGGTTGAAAGCCTTTTTAAACTTGTCTATAATTTCTGTTTAGAGTGCACTATAGTTGGAGACAGTTTGTGATTTTTATATCTGATACATAATCAGTGTTGTGAATGTTCCATGTGGATTACAGAAAAGTTGTATTCTCTGTTATTAGGGTGTTGACTTTCTATGTTTACCCAAAAGATCTGTCTTGATGATTGCATTGTATAGGATGTCTGTATTCATATTTAGCTTTCGATCTATTAAATATGAGTTTTACTGAGAGTGATAGGTTAAAACCTCCTATATCTTTTTGTATGTCTTAATCTCATTTACAGTTTTAGCAAATATTCATGTGCACTTAAATGTGGAGAAATTTATGTTCACTAGATATTGTTTACCAGTATGCTGCTCATTTTATCTACTGTGTGTTTTCTTAGATTTTGTCTTAAAGTTGTTAGCTACAAGTTCAAAATTGCTGTGTTCTTAGTGAACTTTATATAATGACCCTCTTCACTTTTAATAGCCCTGTTTGCCTTAAAGTCAATTTTGATTGCTTAATATTAAAACATTTATTTAAGCTTTATGTTTATTGACTTTTTTCATGTATTTTTCTATTCCATTGCTTTTCATGTTTCTGAACTTTATATTTTGACATGTTTGGGGGCATATTTACATCGTATATTTCCATACACATCTAATAAATATTGTATTTGATATTACTTCTATTAATATTTTTTTAAATTTTTAATGCTTTATTTATTTCTGAGAGAGAGAGAGAGAGAGAGAGAGAGAGACAGCATAAGCAGGAGAGGGTCAGAGAGAGGGAGACACAGAATCCAAAGCAGGCTCCAGACTCTGAGCTGGCTGTCAGCACAAAGCCCGATGTGGGGCTCGAACCCATGAACCGTGAGATCATGACCTGAGCTGAAGTCAGATGCTTAATGGACTGAGCCACCCAGGCGCCCTTCTTCTATTAATATTTTATTATAACTTCCAAGGTTCCTAGGTGTCTCAGTCAGTTAAGCATGTGACTCTTGGTTTTAGCTCATGTCATGATCTCATGGTTCATGAATTGGAGTCCTGCAACAGGCTTCGTTGGAATTGACAGTGCAGAGTCTGCTTGGAAAACAAAATTAAAAAAATGTTATTATAACTTTCACTAATAATCCTTTAATTTATTTCAAGTTGATCTCAATTAATTTTCCATATCCTAGTATAGAAGTTTTTCACAGCATTTATTAAATAATCTGTCTTTTCTTCAAATTTTGCTATTCTCCTATTATAACTTATCTAACACCCTTGCATACAGGGGGCTTTTTCGTTCATATAAAGAGACGGACGGGTCTGATTTAGGGCCCTTCATTTATGTATCTGTCCTATTCTTCTCTGCCCTATGCCATTGTCATTTCTTTGCCTTTATAATACAACTTAATGTTTTATAGGATAAATCTCTCATCACTGCTTCACTTTTTTAAGCATAGACTTAGTTATTTTTAACTTATTGTTTTATTTTGTTCAGCTCTTAGAGGTGCTTGCACATGAAAAGTCTTAAGATTCTTTTATCTTACAGCCTTGGAATAATCAGACATCTATAATATACTATTCATTCCTTTGTATAATTATCTTAGGATTTCCTGAACTAAGCTGGAGGAAAAAAAACCTTTTTAAAATTTAATAACTACCACAGAAAAGCAATGTTTCAAGGAATATATCTTTGGAAATAACACTATAGATCAACTTTAGTTATAGATGCATAAATCCTAAATAAAATATCAAGTGGAATCCATTTGTGTCATTAAAACTAATATGCCATGACCAAATTTGGTTTAGTTCATCATGCAAGAGTGGTTTCATATTAAGAAATCCATTTATGTAATTCATTATAATAATTAGTTAAAGAGAAAAATATATGATCATCTCAATAGAATCCAAAATGGCTTTTGATAACATTCCATATCTACAAGTGAGAGAATTCGCTACCCCAAAATAAATAAATGAAATATAACTCTATTAGTATACTATAAGAGAAAGCTTTTTTACACAAATCATATCTACTGTTAAGGTAATAGAAAATTTACATGAAAACATTATTATTATTATTATTGAGAGGCACCTGGGTGCTCAGTGACTCTGGGTCAGGTCATAACATCTGGGCTAGTGAGTTTGAGCCCTGCACTGGGCCTTTTACTGTCAGCACAGAGCCCACTTCATATCATCTATTACCTTATCTCTCTACCAAAAGTGAATAAACATTTAAAAATTTTAATATAAATAAAAAACAATATTATTTATTTAATATCAAATTTACATTAATATATTTTTACATTCATGTCTTTTAAAATGTTTATTTGTTTTAAGAGACAGAGAGAGAGAGAAAGTGGGGGAGGGGCTAAAAGAAAGGAAGAGAGAATTTTGAGCAGGCTTCACATTGTCAGCACAGAACCTGACATGGGGTTTGATCCCACGAACCATGAGATCATGATTAACCCCAAGTCAAGATTTGGATGCTTAACTAACTGAGCCACCCAGGCACCCCCATTTTAATATCTTAAAAGTATAAGTTATCAAACATGTTGTGAAACATCTTATTTATGCAACACAAGAAGAGGAAGAATTAGAGATTACATTATTATTTACAAGCAATGTATTTCTCTACACAGTAAATTCAAGAAATCAAACAACAATAAAAACCATAACATAAATAACAGAGTTCAGTAATATAGAATAATTTAAGAATAATGTATATAGTCATTCAGATATCAAAGTGGTTCTAATAAAGAGTTTGAAGGATAAATGGACAGAACAAAATGCAGCTTCAGGAAGCAGAATCTAATATCTGTTAAATGATATATTTCAAATTGGTGACCAAAAATAAACTCATCAACAAATTTTATTTTACTAATACACTAATATCTTTTAAAATGCCAGATCTCTACTTCACAATTACAAAAATCTAACTCTGAATGAGTTACAGATTAAAATGCAAAAGACAGGGGCCCCTGGGTGGCTCAGTCGGTTAAGCATCTGACTTCAGCCCAGGTCATGATCTTACAATTTGTGGGTTCGATCCCCGCATGTGGCTCTGTACTGACAGCTAGCTCAGAGCCTGGAGCCTGTTTTGAATTCTGTATCTCCCTCTCTTTCTGACCCTCCCCTGTTCATGCTGTCTCTCTCTCTCAGAAGTCAATAAAACATTAAACATTTTTTAAAAAAAATACAAAAGACAATATGCAATATGGAAATATTATATTATGATGTGGAAAAGACTTAACATGATGTTATACCCATAAACAATAAATGAAAATAGAAATTGATGGTTACACAAAAAAACCTTTTTATATACTATCAACAAAGTAAAATTACAAATGATGTATAAGAAAAATATTTACCATTTTTAAGATCAACAGATGCCTAAACTCATTGTTATAGCAGGAGTTATTATAAATAAACAATGTAAAGCTGAATGTAATTTTTATAATGGGAGTATCTCATTCCTTTTTGTGATTTTTTTTCAAATCTTTAGTCATCTCATCCTACCCAAAAGAGAAAAGATTGAATATTTCCCAGATTCAAATGAGAATCTCTGTTCTTCTCTATATGAAAGCAGGTCCTGTCTTTAAAAGCCTACCCTGCATGTGTAGTATGGGAGCATGTTTGTATGGTGATTTTGTTATGGATAGGCAGGTATCTGAGGAGGGTGTATAGATAACTTGTCTTGGTGTTTAGACTCAATCCATCTGGTTAATGTATGATCTTATGCTTATCTCTACCTCCAAAGCCATAGCACCAACTCACTTTCTCCTCTTGCAAGTTAGACTTGCAGAAAGTTTGTTCTTGGTCAAATTCCCAGAAATGATTCCTCTTGAAATTTAATTTTCTCCTGTGAAGATTTCTAATCATCCCAGGCTCTGTTTGAATATTTTATAAGTATCAGCTGTGTGGCTGGAGTTATACCTGAGCAAATTGTTTTATTTATAAAGTTATTCTTAGGATGGTAGCCTCAGAGAGAAGTGCCCTGTTACATAACTCTTATACTATTTGCAAAGGAATGTGCTAAGGAAATCAGATATTCAGAATTTGGTTTTTCAATTAGTTGCTCTGATAATTGCAACTCCTTTTCCTGAATTTTTTCTTTGTACTTGACATTATTCTGAGATACTGTAGTGGAAATGTTCTTACTTCTGTATTGGATTTATATTTCAAGTGTTCTTAATAAAGTTTGCTCTGCTCTGGTTTTTTCTTCAATTTTATCTCACTTTTCCTATATTTCAGAAATTCTTCAACATATCTAATATATCAATAGAACATTATCTCATTATATTATTTATAGAATTTTTTGGAAATATATTTATTTGAGGAAAACACATTTATTTTAATGCCACATATATTCTTCAATATATATATATTTGAATGTATTATTTGATATAGTTTGAATATTATTCAAATTAAATACAATTTGAAGCTAAGGAAAAAAGACTTTTTTTTCCCTCAGCCACTATGTGCCAGTTGACTAGAAATATTTTATTAATTTTATTGAGCACCAGCGAAGTGTACATCCTTTTAGTGAGTGTAAGGGAAAACATTTTGCCCTATTCTCCATCCTTTGAGGAGATTTTTGCCTTGGGCTCAGGACCAACTTCTCTCCATTTCCAAAGACACCACTCTAGACAATGCTGCAATTATCCCTACTCAAGAATATTACAGTAGACATCTGACTTAAGTTCTTGCTTGCTGTAGCCCACTCCCCAAATCTAATCCTCCCAAGGCAGCCTGAATATAAATAATATCACAAGTTCACTCTCCTAATAAAAACCCTCCCATATCCTCCTTTCCTACATATAAAAAACTCTAAATCCTTTATCCTAATCTATTAAACTCTGCATGCCCAGTCCCAGAATTCATTTATCAATAACATTTACATATACTATCGATCCCTCTTTAGAGTCTTCAAACTAGTTTTTTTTTCTTAGTTTATTGTCAAGTTGGTTTCCATATAACAGCCAGTGCTCATCCCAACAAGTGCCCTCCCCCATGCCCATCACCCCCCTTCCCCTCTCCCCCNAGCTATTTTTCCCCTCTTCTCCCCATGGTCCTCTGTTAACAAACTAGTTTTTTCTCAATTTTGAAATTCTCTTTCCTCTAATTTCTACATGGCTGGCTCCAAGATGTACTTAAGACTTTAGCCTAAATGTTTTGTCTTCAGAAAAGTGGGCCAAGACCACTTAATCTAGATTAGTCTTTTAATCAGTCAAATTCATCCCTACAGTATACTTTTCTGATGGCTTCCTTCCAACTGTGTTTCTGATGATTAGTATATTTCTTTATTACCCATGCTATGCTATAATGCTTAGAAGAACAAAGACCTAGTGTGTCTTGTCTACCACTGTATCTCCTGTGCTTAGAACTGTGCCAGGCACACAGAAGGTACTTAATATGTATTTATTGCAGAAATGTATGGCCAGATCGATGGCGAGATTGGGAGAGAAGCACAGGTACACATGCCTCAGGTCTGGTTTCTTGGTTACCGCTCTATTGCTGCTTGTCATGTTCTCATGAGGCCTAGAGCTTTCTTGCCTCCTAGCTCCTAAGTGGTAATCAGTCACCTCTTTAAACTGTATCCCAAAGGCTCCGTCAGTGGTTCTTATGACAGGATGGGCAAGTTTAATTCAGGGAATCAGGTTCTTCTCTCACTAGGTTCTACCTGCATTCAGAAATCCATTTCTCTTATTAATAGAGCAGATATAGTGATCTCTATTTGGCATTTTGTGTAAATTATATAAGAATTTGGAATAGGAATAAAAAATCACTGAACACGATACATTCAGGAAGAGGAAACCCCATTCCAAAGCCTAGTGATTCTAGGAAACTGCCTAGATGTAAGTCAAGAAAAAGAATGGGGCCATTCATGTTGTTGAGATAAGGTATGGGCAAAATTACAAAAGTACAAGTAAAAGATAAATTGAAAAAGACTGAAGATTCTATTTTTGATTGGAATAGAAAACCCTATGTCATCATTTGCTATTCTAGAATATTTACCACAATACTTCCATTATTCTAGCTCAGATGTATTAAGCATTACAGTAAAAAAATTACATATCACTAAGCCTCCATTTTACTAGCATTTATAAGTTCTGCTCCACTTTTATTATCATCTAAACTAATCATCCTGACAGAACTATTAAACAATTTTATGTGAGCATTTGTCATAAAGGCAAAATTCAGAAACAATCTCTGCCTTCCTATAGCCCCGTCCATGCTAATTAAAATAAAAAAGACAATTAGATTAAAAATTTCCTAAACAAAGTGGCTTGATCCATCACAATCAGTCTGTTAAACTGACATATCACTCATTCAGTCTAATGGCTAAAAGCTGTACTGAGAATTATCTGATGTACTTGTAGTTTTGATTATAACATCTGTGCCAGAAGTTTTTACAAAGGAAAAGTGTTTTCTTGCCTAAATGAGAATGGTTGTGTTCACTAAAATAAACCAAAATACTGCTGTAGTTTGGACACTAATTTCATGGGCTTTTAACAAGTTTTATTTAAATTCTAGTTAGTTAACATATATTCTAATATTGTATTTCAGGAGTAGGATTTACTGATTCATCACTTACCTCCACTTATTCCTCATAGAACCTCCAGTGCTCATCCCAACAAGTGCCTTCTGTAATGTCCACCACCCATTTAGCCCATCCCCCAACCATCTCCCTCAATCAGCCCTCAGTTTGTTCTCTATCTTGAAGAGTCTCTTGTGGTTTGTTTCCCTGTCTCTCTCTCTCTCTTTCTCCCTTTCCATATGTTCTTCTGTTTTGTTTGTTAAATTCCACATATGGACATTAAGTTTGGTTGGAAAGGAGATCTAGAAAACAAAGCAGCTTATCCTCACACTTACCCTGGGTTTTACTTTCTGAGTTTTATTTGCTTTTTACTTCAACACAAGCACAATGGCCATTGGAATATGCTTGCTCCTTCCTCTCTCTGAAAGAATGTAAACAAAATTATGCATTAAATTATAAACAAAACAATTTTTAAAATTTTCACTCGACAAAACTGAGACTGACGTATTTGAAGATTATCCTTACA
Organism: Crocuta crocuta; assembly: GCF_008692635.1. Taxonomy (NCBI): domain Eukaryota; kingdom Metazoa; phylum Chordata; class Mammalia; order Carnivora; family Hyaenidae; genus Crocuta; species Crocuta crocuta. Next base: position 115,220 of record NW_027529554.1, read on the forward strand.
AAACTCAAAGACCAAAGGGACATCATTGTAGGAACCACAAATTAAAAAAATATTAAAGAAAGCTGATTTTAAGGCACTTGTGGGGATGAGCACTGAGTGTTATGTGGAAACTAATTTGACAATAAACTATTTGTAAAAAAAAATAAAAAATAAAAGAAATAAAAACTGGAAGGACCTACAAAAAAAAAAAAAGAAAGAAAGCTGATTTTCTAAAGAACAGGACTCTAATCCTAAAGATTCTGATGAAACTGAAATATTTGCTAGGAACACATTTGCCCTCGTCATAGACAATAGCCAAAAGTAAACAGGACTTGGGCATTGAAGATTGCCCTCTTGGAACATGGCTGTCACGTGAAGCCCAAGCTAGATCTGGGTCACAAGACCCAGCTCACAACCAGCAACAACTACCAGATATATGGGTGGGGCCATTTTAAACAGAACAACCTCCCTTGAACCACCAGATGAATGTAACCACCTTAGTGCCCAAGTGAGATCAGTTCAAGTTGTTAAACCACACAATCACTGCCAGAGAAAATGGTTAAAAGTTTCCATCTTGAGAGATTTGGGGCTAGTTTGTTTTGTAGCAATAGATCACTGATACACTAGCTTCTGGAGTTTTTATAAATATTAAATAAATTAATACTGCTACAAACATTTCTAGCAGCAGCTAGCATGTGGTAAACACTCACTGATAATAGCTCTTAATATTAGATATATATTCCTGGCTTTAAGATGTATCTCAGGGATGGTAAGTGTGAATCTAATAGCATATCCTTTATCTATAAGTTGGGAAATAATTGTAAGGGGAGGTGCAAACACAGGGAATTGAGACCTGCTACGTAAAACTAGCTTTGCATTCATTTGCACTATGACCTTGGGGAAATCAGGGCTTATCTCTGGTTCCTAATTTCCTCTTCTATAACGTGAGAGTAGCACTAAAGTATCCAAGCTCCTTCCATTTGTATATTCGTGAGTCTATACTGTGCAGATAATTTCAGGTTACCTTATAAGGCACTAAAACTTCTGCTTTTTCTTGTAAAAAAAATCTGTGGATATTCTATTAAAACATATTATGTTTCCCAATTTTCTTGAACACAGCACTGAGGCAGTCAGGAACCTTAGGAACAAATCCCTGGGCACCTGGGACAGTCTCTGGGGCTGTTGTCACTTTTCTTGTAGAGCAATCTGCTGCTGGTTGTCATAGCTTTTTCTTGCAGAGTAAAGCAGTCAAGGAGCAAGCCTAGGCCTGTTCAAACTGGTCAGAGATAAGACTGCCACCAAATATGACCCTTCACTGATTTCCCCCCATCATTATAATGTTAAAAAACAACAACAACCCAGTGGTGGAGACTTAACATGCAAATAAAACATAACAATGTAAGAAGAAGCATGTTTTGTCAATTGCCCATGTTCCCTGTCCCCATGTGCTTATACATCACTCTCTGCTCACCTAGGCCCCTTTAAAACTTCTCTGGCTATTGTTTCAGGATCCTGTCTGACACCTTAGTTTTGGCTGGGTCTACCTTCAGTTGTAGCTGTTGTCTCAATAAAGCCTTGCCTGTGCTTCTAAATTTGGGATCTAGCCTCATTTCTGCTATTTCTGGGTCCAAAGATCCACTCTGGTAACAATATGATCAATATCATGGAGCCATTACTAATGACTCCTAATCATTATAGTATGATAGTTTTGCAGGTGTAAAGACTGGTTCTCGTATAAGGAAACATTGAAAGTTATAGGCTATGCTGTGTAGACAACATACTCCCAACTATTGCACCACAAAAATACTTGTGTCTGCTTAATTTTTCTAACTGCATACTTTCATCTATAACTTTACGAAGTGATCATCTGACTTCTATGCTGGACATGAAAAGAAAAGCAGTTTCATTTTTATGAAGGTTTGATGAAACCTTTTGTCATAGGTTATGATGAAAAAAAATTAAAACCTTTAGACTATGGTAAAAACAGAAAGTGAATAAGCACCTCTAAGGCCTGGAGGTCTCTCTTAAATAAACAAGCAAAATCAGTGAACTTTGCGTACAGATAAATACATGCAATTTATGTAGACACAGAAAAATATATAATCATTTTAATGAATAATAACAAAGTTAATGCTTAAGTTATTTACAGTTCATTTTAAGAAATAAAATAATGTTAGCTGCTTACAAAGACCATTTATGCACTTCTTAATCTCATATCTCTTTCTCTAGAAGTAAAGAACAAATGGCCTTTACTTCTCTGTGCTTTACTTACTCAGCTAAGTCTGCTGTAATAAAAATAATATAGACTAGTTGGCTTAAATGACCAAACTTTGTTTTTCATGGTTCTGGAAGCTGGAGGTCTGAGATCAAGGTGTCAGTACGGTCAAGTACTGGTGAGTGTCCTGTTCCTGGTTTGCAGAGCCATCTTCATCCCTGTATATTCACATGGCATAGGAAGAGAGGGCTCTAGTATTCTCTTCTGATATGAGCATTAATCCCATTAATGAGGATTCCACCCTCACGACTTAATTATCTTCCAAATACCCAACCTTTAAATAGCATCACATTGGGGATTAGAACTTCAACATATGCATTTTGGAAGAACACAAACATTCAGTCTGTAGTAGCAAAAATTTCCCTAGATTTAATATCTAGCAGTAAAGTTGCTGAGTTTTAAAATATGAGCATATGCAACTTCACTAAATAATGTCAAACTGGTTTCTCAATGTGGTTGTACCAGTTTTCTTTTATCAATAGTGTATGAGAGTTACAGAAACTGTCCAGCTCTCACTACAAAACTCTTGATAATGTCTGATTTGAAAATGTTGTCCATTGGGCAGGTGTGTTAACAGTATCCCACGGTGTTTATAACTTGTAATTTCCTTGATCACTAATGAAACTGAGAATTTCATTCCATAGTTATTAACCACATGAGTTTTCTTTTGTTCAGTGACGCTCAATTTTGTTTCATTCATCTATTTGTCTCTTTACCATAACATACTGTCTTTATAAGGCACATCATTCCAACTTTACTTCTTCAGGAAAATTAGGCTTATCCTCAGAATTTTGTACTTTCTAAAACATTGTTGAATCAACTTGTCTAATTCCACCATGAAAGAATAAAGCCTAATGGAATTGACTGAGATAGTTTTGTCTTTTATTCCCCTTTATTTTAGAGAGAGAGAGAGAGAGAGAGAGACTCTTAAGCAGGCTCCACACTCAGTGCAGAGCCCCACGTGCAGACTGATCTTAACACCCTAGCGTCTGACCTCAGTCAAAATCAAGAGTCAGATACTCAACTGACTGAGCCATGCACATGACCCAAGACTGCTTTAAATTTGTAAATGAATTTAGAGAGAGCTGATGTCATTATAATACTGGAACTTCTAATCCATTAGCAAGATACATCTCAATTTATTAAGAATTATCTAACATATCTCAATATAATTTCACAATTCTATTCTTTGAGTTATGCAAAATTTTCTTAGATTGATTTTTAGGTTCTTTATATTTTTCATATTATTTTTGTGTGAAATAAAAATTTTAAATTCTCTTATACATTCTAATATTCCATATTTCCATTCTCTTATCTTTTATGCTCAAAATCACACCATCTTAGAACTGCAGATTTGAGCTTTCCTATCTAAGCCTTTGTTTCTTTTTGTTTCTTTTCTATTCTGGCTAAAACCTCCACTATATTATTAGATACAAATGCCAATAAATGACATCTTTGTCTGGTGTCAGATTTCAATAAGACAGATATTTGTCATAAGTTGTTTGGTTGATATTCTTTATCAAAGAAGGGAAATTGCCTTTCTTTTTTAGTTTAATATTTTTACCATTTATGGATATTTAATGTTACTAAAAGCTTTTCCACCTCTAGTAAGATCATCCTAAACTTTTCTTTGTTTTTTAATGAGTTAATATGATAATACCATTGATCTCCTAATAGTAAACCATCTCACATGACTTGGATAAAAAAAAACTGGTCATTATAAGATATTTTAAAATTTTATGTATTTGTGGATTCAGTTTTCCAGTATATTGTTTAGGCTTTTTACATATATGTTTACACCAAGAGTAAGCTGTAAGTTTTCATGCTTGCATAGTTATTGTCAGATTTTATTATCATAAAAAACTCTGCTCTCATAAATTACTACTGTATGACAATTTTTTCACTACTGTATGACAATTTCTAATTGAAATTATTTATTTTTGAAATATTTATTTGAACTCACTACCGAACAAAAGATGAGCAGTAAGTTCTCATGATAATAAGATGTTGGTTACTGAGTCAATATTTTAATAATGAGACTATTAAAGATTTCTAGTTTTACAAATCACCCTTTGATTATTTTTCTTTCTTCTATTTAATTTAAATTATGAAATATATTGACATCATTTTTATAACATTTTCTTCCTAGATTTAATGTTGCAGCTTCTAAAACAGAAGCATCTTACCTCCTGCCCTGAAAAATGTTTGTCTTTATTATCTTTTTCTTGATGTCCCAGCACTGGTGTGCCTAATTCTGGATCTCTTAATTAGGACAAAGATATAGTCTGATACTTGTTTATCCTAACCTTTGTCTGATTTTCTGTTACTAAAACTCAAAACTATTCCCTAAAATTATTCTGTCATTTAGCTACACAGGTATCATCTATTTATAAATAGCCAAACTGCAACACATTTGGGCAAGTGCTTGTTTATTATTTATTATGTTATTTATTATTATTTATTANTGTTGAGAAAGATTAGGTCTTCATAGAAATTATGTTGCCTGAGGTTAAGTAGTTAAACAATATAGCCAGGATTCAAAGCCAAGTTTGTCTGAAACTAGCCCTATACATGTGTACAACTACACAGAATTGTCTCAAGAAATGCATAAGATGGGGCACCCTGGGTGGCTCAGTCAGTTAAGCGAAGGACTTCAGCTCAGGTCATGATCTCACAATTCTGGGTTTCAGCCCCTCATCGGGTTCTGTGCTGACAGTTCAGAGCCTGGAGGCTGCTACAGATTCTGTGTCTCCCTCTCTCTCTGCTCCTCCCCTGCTCATGCTCTGTCTGTCTCTGTCTCTCAAAAATAAATAAACATTAAAAAATTAAAAAAAAAAAGAAATGCATAAGGTAAAGGTCTCTCTAAAGATCCAAATAGAGTTATTTAACTACTTGATTAAATAATTAAGACAGAACTAAATCCAAAAGAAAATTATGAAATTTTTAAAAAGCAATAGACACAAAATATAAAATAATTCATATTCTTACATTTTATAGTCTATACTTACGTTTTTGTCTAAATACTGTGAAGACTGGCTCTGTACAGTTTAGCAAATCTTCCATATTTAATGTGACAGTATTCAATTTAGTAGAAATGAGAGGAGTATATACTGTGTTTAATAATTTCACCATCACTACACTGCAGGTAACTAAATGTATGGCACGTCAATTCATAATGTATAAAGGTAGATAATCTCAGTGTCCTTTAGTGAAATTATTTGTTTGCCAAATGTTTAATGAGAAAAAAATATCTCAAAGCTTTTATGTAATGTTAGGCATGGCTATTATTTCTTGCTTACTATTGTTGTATTGTTCTCAGATTTGGTAGACAAGGATCAGAAAAGGAAGTAAGTCAGATTAAAGAAATGAAAGAATCACTACATTTAATGAGCGCACATGGTGCTCCGTCATAACAAATTACCCCATGATGCTTGTGATTAACTAAACTGTCACTTGTTCTGTGAGCTCACAGTACCATGAGCCAAGTAAGCATAATAGAAAACAGTCTACAAAATTAGAAGGCTGCTTTAATTTCATATTTATCACCATCTTGTAATTCTTGATAACACTTCATCATATACGTGTTTTTACCTGGAGTGATCAAAATTAAAATTTGCTTGGGGCGCCTGGGTGGCTTAGTCGGTTAAGCGTCCGACTTTCGCTTGGGTCATGATCTCGCGGTTCGTGGGTTCGAGCCCCGCGTCGGGCTCTGTGCTGGCTGCCGGCTCAGAGCCTGGAGCCTATTTCGGAGTCTGTGTCTCCCTCTCTCTCTGACCCTCCCCTGCTCACGCTGTCTCTCTCTCTCTCTCCTAGAAATAAATAAAACATTAAAAAAAAACAAAATTAAAATTTGCTTAAATAGAAGTAATGTAGCTCAGTGGAGCACCAATGGGACTATTCAGTGTGACAAACAATAAGGTATACAAATTAGAATAAATTCGTTCCTGTTTGAAAATAACAGCATTACAAGAATCTCAAAGGACTCCCTTCTTCAATGCTACCATATATTTCCATTACAGGTGAAATACATATCACTAAGTCTATTGGTAGTGATGTACAAATAATTACATTTTTGGCACATTGTACTCTTTCATCATAGGGTTTCGGTGTAGTCTGATTTTAAAAAAGAGACTTAGGTAAATGTCTCTTTGCAAAGGTGTTGTGAAGGCTGAATATTTACTGCCATGCCACACACAGTAAAAATGCAACTAAATAATGTAGAAACATGATCAATCATATCATAGAAGTGTATCAAATTCAGAGCCAAGGGGAGATTACAAAATATATACAAACTGTGCTTTCACTTCATGTTCCTGATAAATGTAGTTCTTTATTTTGAAAACCATCTTTGATCAAGAATTAAAGCTTCATTCCATCTCAATCAGACAGGAGTTGTCCATGTGTCCAGAATAATCAACTATAGTGTTCTCTGATCATTAACTCTGATCTATAATTTCTATCCTCTATTGATGCTACCTTTATCTGTCATTCTATAAAACTAGATAAAATTGCTCCAGCTCCAGCCGCCTTAGTTTTCTCTACATTCCTACTGCTTTCATAGCCCCTCAATCTTCATTTGCTTCGCACATATTGGCTTTTATTCCACTCAATAATAAGGTCTTTGGGGTCAGGAAGTATATACTTTCTTTTCTTTTCACAGTATCTAAGGCAATAATGAATATATCATAAATGCCCATATATTCTCATTGAATTTATTTTTTTAACTCTTGTAAAATTTTAAGGAGCCTCAAAATAGGACACCCTTCTTTCCAAGTTCTGAGCTAATTGAGAAATGAAAGAAATCTGGGGTGCCTGGGTGGTCAGTCGGTTAAGTGTCCAACTTTTGCTCAGGCCATGATCTCGCATTCCGTGAGTTCAAGCCCCGCATCAGGCTGTGTGCTGACAACTCAAAGTCTGGAGCTTGCTTTGGATTCTGTGTCTCCCTCTCTCTTTGCTCCTCACCTGCTCATGCTCTGTCTCTATCTGTCTCTCAAAAATGAATAAATGTTAAAAAAAAATTTAAAACAGAAATGAAAGAAATCATATTTGGGACAAAATCTTCTCTTTATTGCCAGTAAAACAAAAGTCTTAGAATGTGGCTTGCACACTGAGACAAAATGAATTTCCTAATTTTGATTGTGCTCCATCATTAGACTGATTATTCACAAGTATGTCAGCTCCTTCCTATATTTTTCTTACTGGGAGTCTGCACTCAAGAGACCTGCTTTCTGGTCTGTTTTTCTTATAAACCATAAAACAGAGAGAAGGAGCATACTCCCTCTGTGTATGGATGCTTCTTCTGTGCATACTCCCAAGATGCAAGAAGATGAAGAGAGGTAACTACTTATAACCAATTTCTCTTTTCAACTTCACCAGTCAGCTAATAGATGTAAGATTGAGAGGGTAGAAAGACACCAGGAATTTTAGTTTAACAGATAACCTTGCATATGGAAGGACTGTTGCATAAGAGCCCTTCCCCAACCGTATTACCAAAGCAAATAGAATAACATGTTTATGCTAACTGTGGTGATTTCAAATTATTATGAATCAATTTGGAGGTTTTGTAACTCAAAGATGTATTCTGGATAGACTTTAGTAATCAAATATATTTGGTTCCCAGGCAATCTGAGAGAATAAGTCCAAAATCTGTTAGAGTCCCAGCTTGTTGTTTGTTTTTTTTTTCACATTATTCAAGAATAATATTATGAATATGTTCAATCCCTACACAGGACCTGTGATATGTGTGTTTGTGTAACAGTATTATGCATGTAATTAACAATGCATATAATCTGAGTAAAATCATCTATCTCAGCAAGAAAAAGAATTACTTTGATATTAGTGATACGTAAAGGTAATCAAATACCATATTCAGATCCTTCTGAATTCACTGAATTCACTCATATAAAGTTCCAATGTGTGGAAGAAACTAAGCTGTCAGCGGAGAAAAAATTTTTATTCTAATGATAGCAGGAAAGTTGGCTGAATTACTCAATAGTTATCTTTGTAATTTGGGGTATTCTTAAATTAGTATTTTATTTACAGACATATAAAGAATTAAAAGACAAATAATGGCAGCTGATAATAGCTATAGAAACCTCTGCAACTCTAAAAAAGTGTAACATATTTCTTTCCCGTCTTAACAGAAGTTTAAATATTTTCTGAGACCAGCACTGGCATGATATTTGTGAGTCTGTGGCATTTTGAAGAGATGATATGTAACCCACAGAAACATCTCTGTTTGGGGAAACGCATTTTGCTTGTGAGTTTGTTTGTGAGTACCTCATCAGTTGGTTCTTTATGACATAAAACAGCCTTAGTATCATTTTGAATCATGTTAGCCTCTGTGTCAATGTACATGGATTCAGTGAGTCACTTTGCTCCCCCAATGATGATTATAAAGGATCTGGTCTCAGAAGAGAATTAAAATCATTTGTTCTGGTCTGAAAGCAAAGAAAAATGGAAATATATTTTTGCACCGTATAATCTTCTATTATAGGATTTCTGAATAAATTGTGGATTTGAATTAGGTTATTACAGTACTTAAGTGTGTCACAGATAAATGAGTGATTAAACGGATTAATGAATGTATACATGGGCATCCCTTGTGTTTTGCAAGTTATCCTTTTGAATGACAAACCTTAGTGAGAACACTTTGAGGTGCAACATGTATCTATTCCTTCTAGCCGGCATCAACTGAGGTATGTTTTTCACCCCATCACTGTTTTTATATAATGCTAGTATTCTAAACTCACCAGTGGAAATAAATCCTGACCTTCCTCTTCTAATTATACTAACAATTCTCAAATCTACACTTACAGCTACATTCTCTTTTCTGAACCCAGATGTATATTTCAACTATTTAATGAAAATTCATACTTGTATACTTCTATCTATATCATATGGATGTTTTTCTATACTTGTATATCTCAAGAATATTTCATACACGGAATAGCTATCCTTAAACTCATTTTTCCCAACCTAATAATCTTCCCATGTTCCTTGTCTCATTGACTGGCATTACCCATCCAGCTACATAAACAAGAAAACTGAACACAATATGTTAGGCCTTCTCTTCCTCCATTCCCTACATCAAATTAATTGCTTCTTTGGTAAAGCAGTGGAGAAGTGAATGGACTTAAAAATTTATTTAATTAATTAAGTTTTGAGAGAGAGAGTAAGGAAGAGAGGGGCAGAGAGAGAGAGAGAGAGAGAGAGAATGCCAAGCAGGCTCTGCGCTGTCAACAGAGCCCAACACAGAGCCCAAACTCACAAATCATGAGATCATGACCTGAGCTGGAACCAAGAGTCAGACACTTAACCAGCTGAGCCACTCAGGTGCCCTGAAGTGAATGAACTTCAGAATCAGACAACCTGGACCTAAATCCCTATTCCTCTTCTCAGTGTTATGTGACCTTGAGTTTCTCTGAGCCTTAGATTCTTTATTTTTAAATTTCTTTTAGACATAATTTTAAAATAAGGTTTCTCATTTAAAAATATCTACCTCAATCAAAGAAGAACTAAATAAATAGATATTCTATATTCATGGATAACAAGACTCGGTACTGTCAATTGCCAGTTCTTCCCTATTTAATCTATAGACTTGATACAATCCCAGTCAAGATCCCTGCAAGTTACTCTGTGACTATTGACAAGCTTAAAATTTCACTAGAGAGGCAAAGGACCCAGAATAGCTGATGTGATATGTTTCAAAAAGACTTAGTAGCTAACTGAAGAGCTCCCATTGGCCAAATAAAAGACAATTTTATAATTTAAAAATCAAATTGGAGAAACCCAGTGGATATTTAGAGCAGCAAAAACACTCTGTATTATACTATAGTGGTAGATACATGTCATTATACATTTATCAAAACCCATGGCATGTACAACACTAAGAATGAATGTTGATGTAAATTTTGGACTTGGGGTGATAATGATGTGTCAATGCAAGTTTATCAATCGTAATAAAGGTACCATTCCGGTGGGGAATGTTGATAAGGGGTACGGCTATGCATGTGGGAACAGGGATTAATCTTTGTATCTTCCCCTCAATTTTTTTCTGTGAATCTTAAGCTCTTCTTAAAAAAAAGGTCTTAATTTAAAAAATTAATTAAAAATATATAATCCATAGACATTTGGGAGGAATAAATACCACAATTCATGAAAAGAATTTACTATAGTGTCTAACAGGCAGTATTGAATCATGGTTAGGTATTCTTCTACCTGTTATTAGTATTACGAAATATGTTTCAAACCCATCTACTCATTCTGTCTTTTCTCCCTCCCATAGTTTATCCAAACTCATGTTTCTACTTGAACATTACAATAACTTAGTACTTTATGTCCCATTTCAGTCTTAAATGCTCCCATTTATTACACTCTGTTATTTCCCTTACCTTCAGGGCATTACACATAATTTTCTTTTCTCTGCTTTAATCCATCTTCTCTTCTCATCCTTATCTTTCTAGCACCTTCTTATATCATGGCTTGTAAATTAGGTGTCAGTTTCTCTGAAAATTCTTCTCTGACTCATACTCCCTTCCAGTAGAAGCTATTTCATACAAGGTATCATTGAATACATTCTACAGAATTTATCTTCCTGTCTTCCTTCCTATATTCCCCATCAGATGGTAAGAATTTTGAGTTCTGGAACCTTAGTATCTGCCAGGCTCACTACTATATTCTCAGTGCTTAGCCTGATGGTCATTACAAAGGTACTCAACACATGGTTTTTGAATAAATGAATAAATGAATAAATAAATAAATATCTAATCCATCTATTTTTGATAAGGCATTAATAAGTGAGAATAGATATGGCTATGATTTCCAGGACATCTAGGCATCCCAATTCCACTCCTTAGAAGTTGCTAGAAATTTTTTGTAGGTGTGTTTATTTTTTTAAATGATAGAATTCCATAGTAATCAACTATGGACCTTTGATATTGTTTCCCAATTCTATTCTATTTGTTCCGTTGTGATTGTTCTTTATAAATATTAGAATTTAACAATACTTTCCCAACAACTACATTCTTATCTATAAAAATTCCTCTTTAGTTTTTGGGAAAATAGTTCCAGTGAAATATACTCCCATTTTTGCTTTAGAGAGGGTTAGTAGGTAATACGGAATGTAGTAAAGAAAATATATAGCATTAGAATACTACATATTAAGATTGCAAGCCTTCCATTTGTACATATGGAGATCACATTTTCCTAAGAGATCACATTTTCCTAAGATAGACACTGCAGTGAGAGACTTCAGTACTTATGACTTCCATCTGGCAGGCCTGACAAACAAAGATCATCAATCTGTTCTAAAAAAATAGCTTGATGTTTAGTCTCAGACCTTGGAAAAGTATTTCTTATTTATGGTGATCTAATATGCCTCTGAAACTTCCCATTACTCAAGGTGTAAGGTTAGAAAAATGAATGTGTAGCTGCTGGCTGGAAAACACACACACACACACACACACACACACACACACACATGAGGAAGACAATCAGGAGGAGCCGAGGAAGAGGCAGGAAGAACCTGTTATTTTCACCTGAAGCAAAGCGTATACATGCCTCTCAGTTGAAGCTCATTCCACTCTTAATGCCCGATTTCCCCCCATAGTTCCATTTCACTTTATTCAACGATTACCTCCTTGCAAGCAATCATTGTTAGATTCATCCTTCCCTTTCCCCTTTTATTGATCTCATAATTTCAGCTCAGCTTTTATATTTACTTTCCCAGATGCCTAATTCTACGGCAACAGTTCCTATGGGTCACTTTTGCATTAAAAGTTTCATTTTAATATTTTCTATTATGAGGAATTTAACTTGCAAGAGAGCACTACATTTCTCTTAAGAACCCTGTGTTTATTTTCCTTCCTCAGGATGTACATAAATATGACACAAATTGTTCAGTATATCTGTGTTCTCAAAAGTGTTTTTCTTGAAACACTATCCCCTGGGATGTTACTGTGGTCAAACACATTTAGTAAAAATATTTTAAAAGTTACACATCTCTTTATTATACAACTTCTCAGGGTTCTTTATTTAATATTTACTTATTTGAGGGGAGAGTGCAAGTGGAGGGCAGCAGACAGAGGGGGACAGAGATTCTGAAGCAGGCCCTGCGCTGACACGCTGACAGCAGTGGGGCTCAAACTCATAAACCGTGAGATCATGACCTGAGCTGAAGTTGGACACGCAACCACTGAGCCACGGAGGCGCCCTTTCTCAGGGGTTTTAATAAGCTAATGTGAATTGTGACTCTAATACAAGATAATATATGCAATATTTCCCAAATTTACTTGCTGCTTTGTTTTAGGTGTTTTCTCTTAATAGTTTGTGGAACATCTAATAGAAAAGACTGCACTAAATACTGTGGCAGCCATAGAGTAACTTTTAATTATTCTGGAGTTTTTAATAAAATCAGGCAAAACTTTTAGTAAATTACTGGGCTGACAGTAAATGTCCAAGTGCTTTATTCATCGAGGCCAGTTCATTTTCCATTTGACTTTTACAAAATTTATATTCAGAAGTGATACATAGAAATGAATTTCTTGACTTTATTTACTGTTTTATGTTGTTCCAAAGAGTGAATCCTATGTCAAAGACAAAAAAAAAAAAACAACAACAAACTATTTTTTTCTGGACCAGTCAATAATATTTCATTGCCTTTAATCAGAAAGGGAAGATCTACATTTAATTCTACTCATCTTTAATTCATCTATTCAGCCAATTTAATAGTGACCATGATAGTACAATTAGTTCAATAGAGGCTGTAAATACAATGATGAAAAGATAAACTTTGGTCTCAGGGTACGTTAGGGCAGGGGGAAAGCAGGTCTGTCTTCTTAGAAAAAGCAGAGGTTGAGTTCATACCTAAAGGACAAGTAGACAGACAAGAGACAAGGAGCTATCAATACATCACACCTAGGGAACTACAAATAGCTCTGCTCTTCTGAAGGGAACAGTGTGAGGAAAAGAACATCTTCTCCTGGACATTCTTAGCACATCATTCCAACTATACACAATGGCTTCAGTCTCTTTCAAAGACAGCATCTTAACTTGATCCCATAGTTTTCTGATTTCTCCTATATAAAGGATAAGTACAATGCTCATTAGATTCATTGTTTGGTACATTAATGAGTCTCTGAGAACAAGACTCTAGCTAATGTATGCTTACAATATTATAGGGGAGATTCTATACGAGGAAATGAACAGTATCTTTATTTTTGTCATACTAAATATAAGGGAAAATGAAACACAAAATTTGGAAGAGAGAGAAAATTAAGAGAGATAAGAAAGCTGTCAGGAGGAGAGATAATATGCTTTTAGAAAAGAAATCAAATTCGTTTAATTAAAAGCCATAAAAAGTATGAAGTCTTAATATTCAGTATTAGTGAAAACTGGAAAACACATATATACATCTTTGCTGTACACTGAATAGCATCTTAGGCAGAAAAAAAAAGATGGATATATAAATGAAAGTATTAAGTATAAAAAATCTCTTCAGTTTAAAAGCAAAAGATAAAAGGCAAGTACTTAAATCAAAGTGATGCCAGAATTCACAGAGCAAGTATATATTTTTCCCATCTGGAAATCTTTCTCATCATTTCTCTATCTCACTTGCTTAAGATTTCTTCTTTTCTCTCACATAAGCAAGGCTCCACTGAAGTTTTCTAACTAGAAAAAAAAAAAAAAAGAATTAAGGAAACCAAATTCCTGAACCAAGTGGCAGGGTTCTCTGAACTCTTTGAAAGGTGTATCATTGAAATGTAGAAGGAGGATCTGAGTCTTGCAAAAGTAAAAGAAAAGAGAAGGCATTAAAAAAAAAACTATTTTTCTGCAAAGCTCTGTGGCTATGGACAGGAATGGGATGGACATAATTGCTAACTTATACAGCTATTTCTATAAACTAAATAGTGTTCTCAGTACTGCATATACTCAATGCTTTAATCTTCTAAATTATTCTAAGAGATAGATTCAATGATTGTCTTCACTTTAAGAATAAGGTATTCATGGGGCGCCTGGGAGGCTTAGTCGGTTAAGCGTCCGACTTTCACTTAGGTCATGATCTTGTGGTTCGTGGGTTCGAGCCCCGCATCAGGCTCTGTGCTGACTGCCAGCTCAGAACCTGGAGCCTGTTTCAGTCTGTGACTCCCTCTCTCTCTGACCCTCTCCTGCTCACGCTGTCTCTCTCTCTCTCTCTCTCTCCCAGAAATAAATAAAACATAAAAAAAAAAAGAATAAGGTATTCATGCACAGCCATGTTAATACCTTCCTCCAGGTGATATAGCTAGTAAGTGGCACAGAACAAATGAAATCCCTGGATTTGGCCTCTAGAATCTACAGTCTTAATATTGATGCTAAACATATTATAAACACTAAATGATATATGTTGAAAATATTTTATAAAATCAGATATTTACTATTAAAAAAAAAAGAACCCAAGTATATAAAGCTAATTGCCTAACAAACATTTAGGTCATCTAATTTGTCATAACTTGTGTTCAAGGTCATGCCTGAAAGTATCAGTCTATTGGCTGATTATTAAAATAACTTCATAAGAAGCAGATCAAGCACAATTTCTCTTCTTTAGGTTGATATATCAATGTATCTATATATGGATTTATTTATTCTATATCTAATTTTAAAAATTCTAACTGCAAGCCAAGATTAAAATAGATAAATAAATGAGGCAGAGAAAAATTAAAATAATGTTCAAAGTGTGAAATGAAGTGAATGTTAAGTTAATAGTAAGAAAGTCATAAGATTCTGTCTACCTATGAGAAAAGAACTTACAAATTTTGTTTCAAGATTCCCAACTATCTACACACACACACACACACACACACACACACAAACAGAAATTTGTCAGAATAATTACTGGTATGGAAAAAAATAAGTTTCTCCTATGAATTCTTACAAAGTAGTAACTAGGTCCAAGTACTCAAGAAATAATAGTATCTACCACTTTCTTTATTAGATGAATAACAGATTTCATTTAGTACTTTTTATGATTTTATAATACTCTTTGTTGTAAGCTGATAACACTCTTCCAAAGCAAAATGCAATAAAATTAATTTCTATATGGTACCAGAAAAATAGAGTCCAGACACATATTTCAGTGATGTTATAGATGAACAAAGATAAACATAAAATATTTTATGAATGAGAGTAAAATATATATAAACACACATGTATATAGTGAAACAATGTACTCTTACTGTATGAGATGAATTCCAAAATTTTCATTTTATTCTAAGATCATTTAATGTTTAAAAGTTGGTTGGAGGGGCACCTGGAAGGCTGTCTGTTAAGCTTTGATTTTGGCTCAGGTCACGATCTTGCAGTTCCTGAGTTCAAACCCTCCGTCAGGCTCTGTGCTGAGAGCTCAGAGCTGGGGCCCGCTTTGCATTCTGTGTCTCCCTCCTCTGTCCCTTCCCCATTCATGCTTCTTGTCTCTCTCTCTCTCAAAAATAAATAAATATTTTTTAAAAAGTTGGCTGGAAACCATTAAACTAATTTCTTGACCTACAAAGATCTTATGACCTATGGATTGAAAAATAATAACCTTAAGCAAATGTAAACCTCACATTACCTGTTATTTTTCACATAATAAAACTTGATAGATATTGAACATAAGTAAATTTTAACTTTTATTCCCTAAAATAGAAGTGGGGACATAAATATTATATTTTATTTATTTATTATTTTTTAAAAACATTTGTTAATGTTTATTTATTTTTGAGAGCGAAAGACAGAGTGTGAGCACAGGAGGGGTAGAGAGAGAGGTAGACACAGAATCCAAAGCAGGCTTCAGGCTCTGAGCTGTCAGCACAGAGCCCAACGCAGGGCTCAAACCCACAAACCTGAGATCATGACCTGAGCCGAAGTCAGACGCTTAACTGACTGAGTCACCCATGTGCCCCTAAATATTATATTTTAGTGATTAAAGAGAAACACTTTCTTTCACAGTTTAGCAAAAGTCTGGATTCTGGGGAAAAGTTATTACCTTATTAAGATACATAAGGCTGAAAACAATCCGACAAAATACTGCATGTGATTTCTCAAACTTCAGATGAAAACAAGCTAAGGGAACAAATATGAGCCCGACACCAGTTTAACTCAGAAAAACATTTTTAGTTCACTATAACACTAGGACAAATGTATGTGAAGCCCCAAAATGTATGGTGTAGCTTCAAATATTTTATCCTCAAAATTAAAAATCTCAAAAGAACCTTGTTAATGTCTAATTTTAAGAAGTGTAATTTCTTTGTAATCTCTCAAAAATAAACTGAGTTTTAAAATATACCATCTATTTGGTTAGGGGAATAGTAGATTCAGAGTAGTACAGGTAAAATGTTACATATGCCAAAGACCCCAAAAGACCACACAAAACAAACAAACAAGTTGACACACTTGCATTTTACAAATGAGACCCATCCAAGAAAGGCTTAGAGTGTTCTGGCTAACTAGGAAGTGTTTTATTGAACTGGTACATGATAGGGAACCAAAAATATGCTTCTAGAAGTAATTAATTAATTAATTAGAATTAGATAGAAAATGCCAGTTGCTATGTCTAGTTGCTAAAAATATGTATTTCCATAAAAGAATAACTTTTCTAGAAGTGAACCACATCTAGGCTACCTATATATTTTTTTAGTGATCAAAAATTCATAATTAATAGATGATGAAATTGGCAAATATATTTTTAACTTAATGAAATATGAGCAATCTTGGATAAAATCTACAAAAATTTGAAACCTTTTGAATGTTCTGTGTTGAATCTTTTGAAACTATTTTATGAATTTTATGCTTTTATACTTTCATCTGAAACTACTAGCTAATGAGTGGTTCATCTAAGATATTGTATGTAACTCTCATAAATTCTATCATTACTGTCTTCATCCTTTCATCTTTCATGTCCATTAATCAGCTCTAAAAATAAATGATTTATTATTTATCATTCACTATGAAGATTCTAGAAATAAATGTTAACAAACAAATATAGAATGATTAATACAAAAATGGCTAGAATACAATTTTGTCAGAGATCTGAAATAGCATTTGATAGAGCTAGAAAGTATCATTGTTTACAAAAAGACTATGATACACATTTCTTTCTCTTAAAGATAGAAGCTTTGACACTTCATCTTATAAGTAAGAATTTATTATTTACAGGAAAGAACACTGTAATAAAAATATTCCTTTTTCCTGGTGGTGTTGTAAAACTAATGAAAGTTGTTTATCATTTTCTCATGCATAAATATCAAAGCTAATGCTTGAAAATAAAATTTGTAAAAACAATATTTTAAATTCTATTAGTAACTCAAAAGTTCCCTCAACATTGTTAGAAGAATCTAAATGGATGCTTACTTACTTTTGACTATGCTTACAATTCTTATTTTTTCCTGCCTTTCCAGTGTTTTGCAGTGCATAAGAATAGCTAAATCAAAAACAAAGATATGCCTTTAAAATGCACTTGCTCAAAATCCTCTAGTCTTCTTCTTTGATTTTTGAAAATGCCATTTCTATGCCCTTTGAAGTTTAGAAATTCATCTCTATCAGTTATGAGCATATAGTCAACTCCTGATTATTTATTCTGATTAATGAATATACTTTATCTAATTATGATTTATTACTAAAAGTCTCTAGACATATGTATTTCCACTTAAAACAGAATTAGATTGTTATTTTATCCCTAACTGAAGTAGGCAGAGTTCAGACCTAACTATATTTTCCTCTAGAATAGAGGAAATTTAAAATACTATTTATAAATGTAACTTTAAGAGACTAAATCTATATGCACATATTTTAGGTAAATAATACCATAATAATTACCCTGAATAATAAGGAAAGTGTATACATACAATGGGCATCCTTTCTGTTATGCAGTTGAAAAATTATTCTATTCCCATTTGCATTTACTAAATCCTTAAGAAACTGTGTCTGTTTTTCACATTTATCTAGGAGGTTTTTAAAAGACCAGTCAGTGAATACAGTAAAACTTGCTGCAGAAAATGAATTATCACCATCCCTGAGTCAGGCCTCACATAGGTGCCAAATGAAAGGCGTGATGACCCTCATAAACACCTTGTGTGAGTTAATAAGAGTGAAGGTTCATTTCCATAATGACTCCACATTTGCATCTGTTGCATACCACTCAGGGTGCACCATAATATAGACTGTGCATGGTACAGGTTGGCAAAAGTCAACTGTGAATCAGGCAGGCTGTGATACTCATCACTCTAGTAATAAAAATGACCATGCAGACTTTGAATCTGGCCCAGTGCCCAAGTAACAGCCATTAAATTGGCTTAACAACCACGCAGCCTTTGAAGCACACCATCTGCTAGTCATCTTTGTTACTACTTCCTCCTCCTTGTAACTCCATAAACATTAATATAGCATCAAATATATACTTCCAGAAGACCCACCCAGGACAAGGTGAAAAAGCAGATTCCCTCACTGAGTTCTATTTCTGTTACCAAAAGGCTAGCCTCTGAGCCAAAGGAATAAAATAGCATGGAGTAAGTTTGATTATTCAGAATCAAAAAAACAAAGATAAAAATGTGAGAAGAAATAACATATCTTTAAAGGCTTAGGGCCCCCTGGGTGGCTCAGTCAGTTAAGCATCCGACTTCGGTTCAGGTCATGATCTCACAGTTGGTGGGTTCCAGCCCCATCGGACTCTGTGCTACCGGCTAGCTCAGAGCCTGGAGCCTGCTTCGGATTCTGTATCTCCCTCTCTCTCTCTGAGCCTTCTCTGCTCACGCTGCCTCTCTCTCTCTCTCTCTCTTGCTCTCTCTCTCTCTCTCTCAGAAATAAATAAAACATTTAAAAAATAAATAATAAAGGCTCTGCTGACCTGGAAAATATGGATGGCAGCCTAGAAATCCAGTGATCATATTCTTCAATACAACCATAGACTCGAAGCATTAAGACGAAGAGAAAAGTTCCATCTATTAGAAAGAGCTGTATTAAGAAAGAAAAACTACCCCTTTAACCATCACCAAAACCCAAATTATTTCATTTCACATTGAGAAAAAAAAAAACTATGCATGTGATTTTTCCCTCCATGTTTCCCATTACAAAAGAAACTTATGCAGTACTATTTAATAAAAGAAAAAATTAAGTCCCTGGAAAGAAATAAACATGTAATTGACATTAACATATTCATAGAAAGACTAAACCACAGAATATCAATATGTGTCTGATAATGTAAAATACTTATAGAATTGAATGCTAAAAGCAGCAGCAAACTGTCTGTCTTTTTGGCTTGACTAATGTTAAGTTTTACCCTGAAAGATATTTATGTAATGAAATGAGAAAAATGCAAAAAGAAAACGTTGATAGCTTTCATTTTCTACTTAACAGACATTGTCTGTGTCAACTCAGCAAATGTGAAACTGAAGATGGTGAGAGGAGACACTGTCCAGAAGAGGATGACATGGAGACAGTAGTGGATGGAAGTGAAAATAATCAATATGCTCTGATACATATTTCTTGAGAATCTGCAATAGAAAGGAACCCATTAACCATCAGACAGATGGAATAATCCATCTCAATTCCTTTACTAAAGACTCAACCACTACACTTTCTTACTCAGAGGACTCATTTTACTTTATGACTTGAACTTCTATTTTATTACTGATGGTGTTTGTATCTGTAAACTCAGTCCTATTCTCCTGTTCAAAGAAAAGCCATTATTTTCAATTATCTTGCCCTCTTTTACTCAGATAGCTTTCCCTCCTTCTGAAACTCAACATTAACCAAAGTTGTTGTCATTTTTTTTCCCTGAGTAAAAAAACTTGCAAGTTTTGTTTGAAATCTCTTTCACCTATTATTTTTAATTTTAATGGCACATGTTGTACTCTACTTCTTCAAGCCTCAGTTCCCGAAATAATCAGTTCAATGGTCTCTCAAACTCTAAATTCTCTCTACCTTCATTCTCTGTCCTACTGCTGAACTAAATTAATTCAAATATTGTTCTCCAATTTTCAGCCTTTAGGGAAAGCTAATTTCTAACCATATTAAATTAAGTGTATTATTTCCTTGCTTGGCTTCATTTAAATTTTAGTTAGTATTTATTGAGCACAGGCACTGAGCTAAGTGCTTGACAAGGATTATCTGATTTGCCAGCCAGAATATGGTAGGTGTTGTAATGTTTCTATTTTAAGAATATGGAAACTGAGATTTATAGCATAAATAACTTATCCATGGTCAGTCACAGCTAATAAGAGTAGGGTAAGAATTTAAACCCATATAAAAAAAATAACAATGATGTGACATGAAGAGGTATTAATGCTACAGTGGTTACCACATTTGAGTATATAAATACATCAGGTCAACACGTTGTATACTGTAAACTTAATGCAATGTTACATGGCAATTATATTTCAATTAAAAATAGCAAAAGAATAAACCCATCTATAAAATCCTATATCAGACTTCAGAGTTGGTGCTCTTTAATAATTCTGTGGTATTTCGTCCACACCACTTACTTAGCTTTCCTTCTTCCTAATGTCAACACATTTTCCTTTCATTTAGAGCCTCTCTCTCTGTCTCCACACACACACACACACACACACACACACATCTTTATGCCATTTTCCTTATACAGAACATCTTCCTTACCCTTCATATTCTCTATTTAAACATGACAAAGTTCAAGTCATTTTCAAGTTTTCTTTCAAGAAGTATTTCATAAATATTTATCATTATTAATTTCCCTATGCTTCTAACTCTTACAGAACCCATGTTTTATCATGGAAATTTTTATACAGTTTGTCTTGTGTCTCTCAATATTTTTCTTTGTATTTTTACCTGTAAAATGCATTTACATCCTCAAGGCAAGGAACTTGTAGTTTTCTATAATACTGCATATATGTAAGATATCATTACTATTTCATTTATTACTTCTGTATACTCTGCTCATATTAGCGTACTGACATATAATGGGCGCTCATTAGGATTGATTTTAATTTATTAATGGCAGAGTTAGAACTTAAACATGGATTTTAGATTTCCCATTCAGTTCAGATTTCCCAAAGGAGAATGAAACCATAACTTACAACCAGCTATAAGTCTTTGGGACTAGAATCCTGGTAAAAGGAAGCTTTCATCCTCTATAATATGAAGGGCAGAACATTCAGGCCTGTTTAAATGTAAAAAGGGACAGATAGATTTGTTATAAATAGCAATGAAATAATTCAAAATGTATATCCACTGGAAAAAATTGATACTGATGTTCAGTGGATAAAGCCACTAGTATCATAAAAAATTATGAATACATAAGAATAAATTCTTACTAAAGTTATCTAATTTTAAGCTTCTCCAAAAAAGAACATATTATAGGGGCACCCGGGTGGCTCAATTGGGTAAGCATCTGACTTCAGCTCAGGTCATGATCTCACAGTTCATAGTTCGAGCCCAGCATTGGGCTCTGTGTGGACAGCTTGGAGCCTGAAGCCTGCTTAAGATTCTGTGTTTCCCTCTCTCTCTGTCCCTCCCTTGCTCTCTCTCTCTCCCTCTCTCTTTCAAAAATAAATAAACATTAAAAAGGTAAAATAAAAAAACATAATTAGGAAGGTAATTCTGAGTGCAAAAAAGGATATTTTAGTTCAGACTAAGAAAAAAGTTTGTAGTTATCAGTTATGGTAATGAAACTTTACCCACAGTAGATGATTAAACATCAGAAATGTAGTAAGACAGATTCCTGTCTGAGAAGGAGCATAAGTTAATAAATTTAAGCCCATTTCCAAACTTTTTATCTTTGATTTCAGATTTATATGTTCTTGAGTGCCTGAAGTGTACATGGTTGAAGCCACAGAGCTGCATAACACAGAACAGAGATTCTCAACCCCGGCTACGCTTTAGAGTCCCTTAGAGAGTCTTTGTAAATGTATAGGGACAACTATAAACTAAATCATAATCTCTAGGGAAAGGGTCTAGGTGATCATAATATTTTTAATGCTGCCCAGGTGACTGTAGCGGGTGCCTAGGATTAAGAAGTAGGTCTTAGAGCATAGCCTGGGACTTACAGAGGTTGACAATTACTATTCGGTTGCAAGAGTCCTGTAAACTGTCAAATCATTCCAAAAACAGTTCCGTCTTTGATCAGAGCCCATATCACAATAACGGCATAGATAAATATAAATTAGATAAAATAATGAAGGTCAATAAAACTGTGTCTTAGTTCTCACTTTTCTGTAAAGATTTTGTGGGGCTACGGACCACTGAGTCACTTATTATTCTGGATGCTCATTTGTCAGTTTATTCTCACTTGTGTCTCTATAAATTGGCCAGTGAGAATGAGCTTCCCCTAAACCAGCCTTACAGCTACTAAATACGGCATCAAAATGTCCCATTTAGTGTCATTAACCCAGAATTTATTGATGTTAAATTCTCCAGTGTCTGGTTGAAATACTAGATGTTTTCAACTATAATGATGGCCAGAGCCACAGATACACATTCTAGGATTATGAGCATATTAAATGAGACTACAGTATCAGAAATTGGAATCAGAAATACAAATTATTGATTGTGAGTAAATTTCTCCCTTTCTGCCTATTTTTCTATGCAGTTCAGAGATTACTGTTGTTAATATAGTAAATTCAAATGAGGGTATGAGAAGGCCAATTTGATAAAAATTAAAATATAAAAGTTAGAAGAAAAGCATTAAAAGAATCTTTGCTGCAAGTGATTAACACACACACACACACACAGATACATCATAAATAATACTACATGATATCAGTAAACTGAAAACATTTGAAATTCTGGCCTAAATCTGTAATATTTTCAAGTGCAGGTTAAAGGCAAATTAATAAGGCTGTGCAATGACCCAAACAAGAGAGACACAGACCGTAGCTGGTGGGAATTCATCAAACAAGATGCTACCCTTTAAATGGTCATACAATTTATCAGAAACTCTTCCAATTAGTAACATTTTTGAACAGACGTGACGGGGTACAGCTAGCTACAGTATAAAATATACTTCTTAGTGCTATTGAAAAAACTGTCATTTGTAAAACAAGAAAAGAAAAACTGTCAAGTTAGGCTAAATCCTTTGTCAATATTTAACATTCTATTTCCACGGTAGCTTCAGTGACCATCCAAAGGCTTGGGACTTCTTCTTTGGTCCATAGTTGTATAAACCATAGTTTTCTGTGTGAGATTTGCTTTAGGACGTGCTCACTTAAGGACTGTATACCCCATCCTCCTGGCTGGAAGCTACAAGAATGACTTTATACTGAGCTCCTGGGAATGTGCAGGAAAATTAGACTCTATCTTTGCAGCTTCTAGATCTTTTTCTGAAAGTTCTCAGTCATTTTTGTATTTGACTATGCCATTAGGAGCCTGCCTAAATGACCACCTCTCAATGGCCTCATATTCTAATGTTCATATAATGTTCATAGCAAAACCCTAAACCATGCTTTGCTTCAGGAATTTGAAAGAGAAAGTTGGAGGGGTCCCTGGGTGGCTCACTCAGTTAAGTGTCTGACTTTGGAGCAGGTAATGATCTATCTCACTGTTTGTGAGTTCCAGCCTCATGTCTGGCTCTGTGCTGACAGCTCGGAGCCTGGAGCCTGATTTGGATTCTGGGTCTCCCTCTCTCTCTGCCCTTCCCCCACTCACACTCTGTCCATCTCCCTCTCTCAAAAATAAAATAAAAACATTTAAAAAAAACTTTATAAAAAGAAAGAGAAAGTTGGAGAAGCTTTTTCAATTAACTCAAGCAAAAGCAGCACTGAGTTCATAATTACTTAGTTTTATTTATTGGACAGCCTTCACAGTACACAAGATGTTCTGAAGCGGAAGTCTGGCTTAATTATTGGTGAGTTATAGTTTATTTTATGCACTGTACCAGATGAGCTGTCTCATTTAACCAATGGCAGTTGAGTGATGGAATGAATTTACCCATAAACCCTGGAAATTTTACCCAGTTAAGAGAACTGATTCAAACTGATGTTTTGTTTTGCTTTTTGCTGAGTGCCAGTGTTTCTTTTATATGACTCTCAGATTTTTACTGATTTGCAACAAATTCACAATAAAAGGTTATCTTATTTTCCTAACCATCTTATCACTTTTTTTCTGAGATCATCTTAGTGTTGTTTGTGGGACACCCTGTAGAGTTTCTGATTGATCGCTTATTCCAGTCCTATCTTGTAGGGTAAGGAAGGGCAGAGAGTAGTAGAGATGTCAGCTAATTTTGTAATAAGAGCAAACACCATCCATCTCTCTCACTGCAGTTAGAATCTCAAAGTTAGATAAAAAATTTTTTTGACTTATTTCTTTTTGCTTGCTTGATCAAAATATTATGAATAAAAAAGTTATTTTTGATTAAGAATGAGAGTGGAATAGGAAAAATAACTGAAGTAAAAGGGAGACTCTCAAAAAAGCTATTCAATAAAATGTAGTGCAATTGAGAGATAACCTTCTAGACTGAGGTGGACAACAGAGTGCCTAACACAATGGATAAAAATAGACCTATACTGAGGCATATCACATGACATTTTTAAAAGTTTTTTTAAGATGTTTATTTCTTTTTGAGACAGAAAGAGAGAGAAAAAGACTGAGTGCAAGCAGAGAAGGAGCAAAGAGAGATTGGAGACAGAATCTGAAGCAGGCTCCAGGCTCTGAGCTGTTAGCACAGAGCCTGGCTCAGCGATAGAACTTGTGAGCTATGAGATCACGACCTGAACCAAAGTCAGAAGCTTAACGAACTCAGCCACCCAGATACCCTTCCCATGAAAAACGAAGATCAGTTTCATTAACTTCCAGAAGTTAAGGAGGGGGAGGCACTCATGCTTATGTGCCAAGGATCAACATGCAAAATGGCAAAATGGGTTCAGATTTCCATGAAACTATAAGATACTAAAGTATTGCCTGAAGCAATACTATTTCAGTCTTGAATTTCATTGTCAGAGCAACTATAAATAAAGTGTAAAGGTAGAATAAAAATATTTTTAGATGAGCAAACGTTCAAAAAAAATTAACTTTCCCCCGTATTCACCTGAAAGAAGGTGTTGGCAAACTTGCTCTGAAAATGATTTCAATATCCAAAGCCAAAAGGACGTGATGGGCTAAGTAGGAACTCCCACATCTGAGACACACGGTGAAAATAGTATGATGGCGGTGAGGGGACATCCTAGGGTAACAGATCCACACCAGGTGGTAGGGGGCTTGTTTTGTGCCAGTCTCTGCCTATCGATAATGATGCTATTGGCTAGAAATGCCAGCTGGGCCCTCCAGGAGACCCTACAGACATTGCTCCTTTCTGAGCCAGGGTTGTGGTTGGACCAGTCCTTGTAGCTCCTACTGTGATTGCAAGATACACTTCAGCAGCAACCATCAGGGAACATTAAAAAAAAAAAAAAGCCTTATTACTTACAAAGCCTAGAGGCTATACAGCATACCTGGGGTCCACACGGTGAGGTTTCAGAGAGAAGGAGAGAGGGAAAGAAAATAAGAAGAGAGAGCAAATGACAGAGTAAAAGAGAGAACACATGGGCCTGGGTTCTGTTTTTGTTGGGGTTGAAGTTGGGGTGACTAGGGCTTCATGGGTTCATTCTGTATTGGTGAGTTTAAAACATAAGGAAGGAAATTAAAATGCAGGATAGAAAAAATGAGCAGTAGAAATGATCTAAATCAACCAGATCTCTAAAACAAAGTCAGCTTCAGGGGTGATGGCCTCTTTACGTAGTTGGGTAGCTGACAATGTGTTTTTGGAGAGAGCTGCCTTTGGAGTGGGGGCCCCGCCAATCTAAAGCTTACTCAGGCTTTGCATTGTAATCAAAAGGGTCCCCCTATCATGCTCTTACACTGCAGAGGATAGGATGAAGGTGGGGAAATAGTGGGCATGTGTGAGAAGCTAAGGTCTGAAACGGTTCAAATATATTAGTATATAAAGAAAGTGAAAATGAAAATGATAAGAGCCATCCAAGTACA
The DNA here is from genome assembly GCF_008692635.1 of Crocuta crocuta. Lineage (NCBI taxonomy): Eukaryota > Metazoa > Chordata > Mammalia > Carnivora > Hyaenidae > Crocuta > Crocuta crocuta. Next base: position 141,417 of record NW_027529554.1, read on the forward strand.
TATTTTAATGATACAATTGGAATGGTTTATGATAAAATAGTGTGATTGAGGGTGTGTGTGTGTGGTGGTAAGAGGATTGTGTTTATTGTTCAAATTAGGGTTTCAGGGAATTTATTTTGAGGTTTGAGCTCATCAGCAAGGTATCAGATCATCACGTCACCATCATTAGCCGATGATTCCCCACACAAAACTAATCAATAAATACAAACAGATGTTGGATTTCTCTGTCCCGTTTCAGTCAGGCATACATTTTCTTGTCTACAGATACATCTTCTTCAATTTCCATTAAGCCTTTATCTCCTCCTAGTTGATTTTCCATATCCATTGCTTGACAAACTGCTCTAAGAACATAAATAAACTCACTGATGCTACATTTCATAGTCACTTTTTAATCCCCATCTGACCTGATATTTCAGAAATAAGTGGTTGATGATTGATCATATATTCTCTGCCTTTCTTAGTGTATGTGGAATCCAATTGGAGGTCACTCTGTTCTGGGGACAGACATGTAGCCAAGGCCTGAATAATCACTATATATAATTATAGTATCCTTAGCATCAATATTTGACTGAATGAATGGACAGAGTGACATCAGTTCTAATTCTAAGAATTTTAATTTAGTGACCAAGCAGGAGGCAGCCCTTTCACTATAAACTTAGGGAAAGGAGAATGTAAACCTGTGGAGAATAAGTTTAGGAATTCCCTGAGATTGCACCAATGGGTTAACAAGATTTAGGATGAAAGCATCCAAGATTAGGTAAACAGGGCAAAAGTGTCCCCAGTATAGAACAAAGGCATAGGAATAGGAAGTTTTAGGATGAAAGCATCCAAGATTGAGTAAACAAGGTAGTCATGCCCCAAAATAGTACAATAGCAGAAAGCTACTTTCATAGGAAGGAAGGACCAAAATAGGTAAACAGGTAAAGAGGGCTATAGACTTCAGCAGGATGAAATTGCCCAGAGCAGAGCTAATTAGCAAAAGAAAGGTACCTTGTTAACCCTGAGGTAGCATGCTTTTTCCATCTTATCCCCTAGGCAAACGGACTGGTACTTCTTGTGCCGCTCTAAACAAACATCTGCCCAGCTTAGCGCACCAGGATTTTGTTTTGTATTGACCCAAACCCCTAACACAGGGTATCTTCGAAACCCCCTTTCTCTTACTCACATGAGTTAATGTTCACGATTTCATCTTTTTATGCACGTTCATCATACTTATAACCCTTCCGATTCTAATGAAAACAGAGCAAGGAGAATCTTGTCTCCTCCCTGACATTAGCCACTCTCACATTTAATTCTGCATCTGGTCTCTTGCCAGACAAGAGAGAACTCCAGACTCAAAGTCTGTGACATAAACCTAAAGAATGAATCAAATAATAAAGGGTAAAAACTTTAATAAAACATTTGCGAAAGAATTTTAACCTAATATGGAGCCAGAGGATATGAAATGGAGAAGCTCATGCATGTGGTCTCAGAAGAAAGGAACTTAATTTATTTTAATGTTTATTTATTTATTTATTTTTGAGGGGGAAAGAGACAGAGTGTGAACGGGGAGGGCCAGAGATAGAGAGGAAGACACAGAATCTGAAGCAGGCTCCAGGCTCTGAGCAAAGAGCAAAGAGCCCAATGTAGGGCTCAAAGCCACAAACCATGAGATCATGACCTGAGCCGATTTGGATGCTTCATTGACTGAGCCACCCAGGCACCTCAGAAGAAAGAAACTCAAGAACTAAGAGACTCATCTTCCATAAATGTCAATTTACAGAATACTGAGGCTTATCCCCTTACCAATGAGCTTTCATCAAGACTCTCTCCCTATCTCTTCTCAATCCTTCTCCAACCTACTGCTTGGACCTCATTCCTATCTGTTTCTCCTATAGCAAATGGTAATTCCTTAGAATTTCTTGGACAATTCCTTAGATCAAAAAGCAAAAGAATCATTGTTGGAACCTTCCTTTCTCCTCCCAAAAATCCAATTAATAGGTAAATGCTATCAATTTCTCCTCTATTTGTATATATATAGTTAGTTCCCTATAATTCTTCTACTGTCCAGATCACTATGTCTTTTACAACTATACTTCATTCCTCCCATTTTGACCCTATCTCTCTATCTAATGTATTTTCCACTGAGAGGACAGAATGATCTTTCAAAAATAAAAATCAGATATGTTACTCTTTTGTTTGATAGCTGTCAATCTCTTCATTTTTTCTAGAATGTAGACCCAAATCTTTACTTTGATCTATATACTATGATTTGCCACATTGGCTTTCTTTCCGTTTCTTGATTAAATTCTTTGGCTACCTGAAAGGTGTTGGCAAGCCATCCCTTCTGCCTGCAAGTTTGTCCTGGCCTCGTCATATTTAATCATGTCCCGCAACTGCCTCTTTAATATCATAGTTTTGTAACTTTCCAGTATTTATCACAAAGCTTGAGACTTAAGCATCAAAAAAATGCTTTCCAATGATAAATGGCATTTGTATAACAATTACTTGTTGCTTTTTATGGTAAATAAAAATGGGTAGGAAATGAATTACTATGCCTAATTGTTAACCAATTCTACTTGGAGGCTGAGATGGTTATTTTTATATATGAATTTGACCGGGGCCATGAGGTGTTCAGATATTTGGTCAGTCAGTATTCTGGGTGTTTCTGTGAAGGTGCTTTTGGTCAGTCAGTATTCTGGGTGTTTCTGTGAAGGTGCTTTTGAATGAGATTACCATTTAAACTGGCAGACTGACTGAAGTAGATTGTTCTCTACTCCTCATGATGAGGCCCGATTGGATGAGCCTCATACATTAAGTTGAAAGCCTGAGTAGGACACAATGTCTGATGCTCCCTTGAATAAAAGATATTCCTTTTCTGCCTGACTCCCTTTAAATGGAGATAGATATTGGCTTCCTTCCCACCTTAATGTCAAACCAAGATAACAGCTTTCAGGTCTTAAGCCTGCTACCCTTCTACTGGGAATTATGCGATTGACCCTCCCAGGTCTCAGGCCTTTGGACTTGGGCTGGTTGGACTGGAACTAAACCATTGGCTCTCCTGGATGTCCAGCTTGCTGACTTGCCCTGCAATTCTTGGGACTTATCCACCTCCATAATCACATGAGCCAATTCCTTGTAATTAATCAGTAGATAGACAGTATAAAGACAGAAACAGACAGACAGACAGACAGACAGACAGACAGACACACACACACACACACACACACACACATACAGATTCTGTTGATTCTGTTTCTCTGATTAATCCTGGCTAATACAAAGGCATTGTAAAAATACAGCAAAAGTAAATCTGTGATTCATTAAGAGTGTCTGTGAATAGGGAAACCTTAGTCATATGGCATTGTCTTAGAATTGGAGTCTTCTGAATTAACACAATCCATCCCCAAAATGAGTTGTATTTTCTGCTGTAGACTGCATAATGCCTGGCATAATAGGCATCTCAGCAAATGTAATGTAAGTAAATATTTAAAAAGATTTACTTTATTAAATGCATTACACTTTCTATACATATTTAATCAGATTGTATAAATAAGTATTTCTGTGCATTATTTGATAAATAGTTGGTTCAAATAACTGTTTACCTACACAAGAAAAAATACCTCCAAATAGAAAACATATATAAATATCAATTTCAGGTTTATCATAGATTTAAAAGCAAAAAGCAAAATTTAGGGGCACATGGATGGCTCAGTCCGTGAAGTGTCCAACTTCAGCTCAGGTTATGATCTCATGGTTTGTGAGTTTGAGCCCTGTGTTAGACTCTGTACTGACAGCTCAGAGCCTAGAGCCTCCTTCAGATTCTGTGTCTCCCCTTCTCTCTGCCCCTCCCATGCTCATGCTCTGTCTCTCTCTGTCTCTTAATAATAAAAGTCTTTAAAAAAAATTTAAAAAGCAAAATTAAAGAAATTGTACCAGAAAAAAAATAGTAAAATGTCTTTTTAACTACATAGATTCAATTTCCTTAAGAAGACACAAAAAATCTGAAAGGAAAAGATAAATAAAAAAGCACAAAGGATTTATACACAAAGAATTTTCTGTAGTTCAGGAATGCTAAAATATTTGGTATCAGAATAACTTTCTTGTCAAAAACAATTATTAAAATGGGACAAAATAAAAGAAAATTATCTGAAGAAATTGGGAAAATAAAGAAAATATCTCCAAGACACTATCCTTGAGAAAAGACAGCACAGCAAGTAGAATCTATCTAGCTCTATCTTCCTTGAGGCCATTTTCAGGTTCTTCCTGCAGGAGTCTACACCCAGGAAGGCTCTAAACTCACTGGGAAGGGTAAGCACAGGTCAGAGACTTTGGGAGGCAAAGCAGATGAAAAACGAGGGGCATAGTAATGAACATACTGCTTAGGGAACAGTGGAAGAATGCTGGGAGCCACACATTATTCGCTGGATGACAGTCACAGAGAGGAAATGGCAGCATTTGCACAGCTCCCGCCATGAGAAGCGAAACTGGTATCTCCTTCTGCCACTACTGGCTCATGTTGGAGATAAGCCTGTTGGTATTGACCAGGCCTCACAATATTCCAAATCAGACCAATATTCCCCACACAGATACCTCATAAGGAAAAGCATTTTCCTGCCTATTCAAAAGAGATTTTAGGTGAAAGCACTGTGGATGATTGTCAAAAGGCTCTTCCTATGGCTCTTGCAGATCCAAGACTTAGATAATAAAGGGGGTTAAGAACACAAGAGTTACAACTGAGCCTGGCCCTGAGACAAAGAGCCTAATTTAGAGTTAAGGAACAGATAAGGACAGAACTTAAGTTAACGCTTATACCTTTTTTAACTGCTGTTGTATGGCAGTCCTTTCCCTAAGGCCTACTTTCCACTAAAACCCTCCCTTACACTGGTGGCTGGGATGAGGATAGATAAGAGTAGCTAAAACATAACCCAAAAACAAAGGCTGACACTCTTAGGGCCTCCATGGTGTTTACGCATTCAGCATCAAGTCAACAAAGTTTGCACAAACAACTTATTAACCAGCTCGAAAACACTCATCCTCTTGTGAGCCAGACAGAATGACTCTTAACCTATGACCTAACCTTAGCGTTATTAACTTAGAACAAATATGTATGTTATCCTGTTTTTCACTAAGGACATCCTGTTGTGTCCCTAGTTGTAACATTTACTCAACCTCACTGTGATTGGGGTAATTCTGCAAGAATACTTCTGTAAAACCTGCTTCTGTACACTTTCCAAAGCATCTTATCACAAAGAGTTTTCCATTGTAAAAATTCCTTTTTCTTATGTCATGTTATCATTTGACCGATAAATAAAGACATCAAAACCGACAGGATAGAGATGCCTGCCTGGTGATCAGATAGATTCTCATGGTTCTCTCAGTCTCTCTTACCAACACCGTCATCCTTCAGGGACCCTTGGACTGGCTGGAGTGAGCCTCCAGAAGAAGCCCAAAAATCTGCACTACAATTATATCCTAAGTCATTACCTGATTCAGGAGTTTCAGGAGTAGAATTTGGTGATTCATCACTTACATAAAATACCCAGTGTTCATCACAAGTGCCTTCCTTAATGCCCATCACCCATTTTGCCCATCCCCCAACCTACCTCCCCCCCAAGCAACCCTCAGTTTGTTCTCTATAGTTAAAAGTCTCTTATGGTTTGACTTCCTTCTTTTTTTCTTCCTTCCCCTATGTTTTTGTGTTTAATTTCTTAAATTCCATGTGGGAATGAAATCATATGGTATTTGTCTTTCTCTGACTGACTTATTTTGCTTAGCATAATACACTCTAGCTCCACCCAAATTATTGCAAATGGAAAGATTTCATTTTTTTTCATGGCTGATTAATATTCTTCTGTGTGTGTGTGTGTGTGTGTGTGTGTGTGTGTGTTCATCAGTTGATGAATATTTGGGCTCTTTCCATAATTTGGCCATTGTCAATTGTGCTGCTATAAACACTGGGGTGCATGTGCCCCTTCAAATCAGCATTTTCTTATCCTTTGAATAAATACCTAGTTGTGCAATTGCAAGGGCATAGGGTAGTTCTATTTTTAATTTTTTGAGGAACCTCCATACCTTTTTCCAGAGTGGCTACACCAGTTTGTATTCCCACCAACAGTACAAGATGGTTTCCCTTTCTCCACATCCTCACCAACATTTGTTGTTTCCTGTATTGTTAATTTTAGCCATTCTGTCAGATGTGAGGTGATATCTCATTGCGATTTTGATTTCTATTTCTCTGATGATGAGTGATGTTGAGCGTCTTTTCATGTGTCTATTAGCCATTTGCATGGCTTAGTTACCTACTTTAAATATCACCTGCAGTGCCACTTCCTTAAGAATCTCTCCATGATTCCATAGATTATTAGGTTGTTATCTCCCTACCACATACTGTCATAGCACTTGTGTTTATTTTATTTTTAATTTATTATTTAGTTGTAATTTTACATGTTTTATGTCATTATATTTTCAGTATATCCCTTTTCCACTAGCATATGGTCATAAGGATAGGAAATAGCTTTTGTTCACCAGTAAATTCCCAACACACTACCCAACACATGTTTAGTAATCAGTAATTCTTTTTTTGAAAAAATAATAAATAAGTGAATTTATTGTAAATTAAGATTTTTTCATTGGGTTATGATGAAACCTCTGTTTCATTCAATATAATTACGCAGGCACAAATTTCATTAGCATTTAAGCCCCAAATCAATTAGTTTTCTGTATTTGGAATTTCTGTATTTGTATTATTCCTAAGTGATAATTTCTCAGAAATATTAAGTAATTTATCAAGACTGACATACTAAGCTCAGGTACAAAGGAATTAATTTCTAATTAAATATGTACTAAAACATAATAAACAAAATACATTAAAATATAGCAGTATACATATCAAAATGCTAAAAGGTCTAAAATTTTATAAAATTTTAATCTGTGAGAGCTTAATACAAATTAATAGTTAAATCGTATAAAATCAGATAATAATATATAATACCAAAAACTTTTTGCTTCTCATTATCAATTATATAGTCATATATACATATATATATATATATACAATTATATAGTTTGAATGACAAAAGTAACTACTTATTCAAATACCCATACTAAAACATGTGAAATAATTTAAGTCTTGATGATAAGATTTAGTGGGGATGTTAGTCTGTATGTACTAATAAAAATTCTTCCCAAAGTATGGGGAGATAATGAAATCATGTATTTGAATCAAGGTGCATATTGAGTTTAGGGAAGAGGAGCCTCCTCTGAGTAGAAGTATCAGGATTATATTTTAAACTACTTTCACATACTGTAAACTAAAAATTACTACTACTACTACTACTACCACACAATGAATTTCTTTAGCAGTGAAACCATTGGGTGCTTGACAGGAAGGAAATAAAAACCACACTGGAAAAGAGCATAATCTCATCTCAGGTGTAAAATGGTTTCCACTAAAAAAGACCCATGAAGAAAAGCTTACATTTCAAAATCCCAAAATTAATAAGGTATTACTGCAAAGAAGAGGCAATAGACACAATACAGAACAGATTGAGATTCTCCAGAAGACTTCAGAAAATAGTCGACCATCCGAAAGATATTATACAATGGAATATCCAAAATTATTATAAGCATAAAATAACATAAAACAAGACAAAAATATAAGAAAAGATAATTTAGAGAAAGAACAAAAACTAATTTCTAAAATTAATAAAAGAAAGTGAGGGCCGTCTGGGTGGCTCAGTCGATTAAGGATCCAACTTTGACTCGGATCATGATCTTTTGGTTCGTGATTTTGAGCTCCACGTTGGGTTCCACACTGACAGCTCAGAACCTGAAGCCTGCTTTGGACTCTCTCTCTCTCTGTCTCTCTCCTTTTCTCTCAAATAAATAAACAAACTTAAAGATAAAAAAGAATGTGAGAAATGAATAAAAAGTAAATTTGTGACTGTCTGATAGCATATTGCTGCCTAACACAGAATTAATAAATTCCAAGAAAGAATTGAGTAAGTTGCATGCCTCACGTGAGACAAATGCATAGCTACGAAAATGAGATTGAGATATGTGAAAGACAAACTAAGAAGGTATTCCTATCACTGTAGTCAAACAAGGAAGCAAAACCAGTATGTATGCTATGGAACGAGAAAATTTATTACATAACTGGACCTACACAATTGGGGAGTGGGACACAAAATAAAGTTAGATGACCAAAAGAAAGTCACTATTAAGTGACCTCAAAGAGGATCTAGTGAAGAAGTATATGAAAGGCTACTGATTTTGATCTCACAGTGGCCTGAAATTGGCATCAGTCAATACGACAGTCGTCGGTAAGAATAACTGGACACAGAACAGGGAAAAGCAAGGAAAACAGTCACCAAATAGTAATATGTTCAAAGAGAACCTGGAACCCAGACAGACTAACTGGAATCCAAGATGAAAAACTGAATGAAAACAAACTAAAATTCACAGTTTTCTCTGCATCTAAGCTCAAAGATACAGGTGACATGCACAAGAAATTAGCGCCATTTGCAAAGTGCTTATCCCTGCTAAGGATAAAAACTGGAGAAGCCAAGGGCCTAAACATTGTTCCACGCTAACAAAATGAGCCAACAAATCAGCAATAATGTGAAGGAGCATCAGTGGTGGCTGGGACTAGATACAGATCTGGGACTTCACTTCTGCCTCCCAAATTTCATGTGAATTTTTCTTGCAGTCAAGGCTCATTTGAAATCATAGAAAGGAAAGAATTCTGCGAATGATAGTTCCAGAATAGCTACATTGACAAAGTATGAATTCACCACAGACCTTTTCTATTCAAACTTCTTTACAAATTTACAAATGCATCACTCTTTAGAACATATTTGATTATCAAAAATATATATAATTGTGCTTCTATCTATACAAAAATCCCTTTAGCCCCGAAAACAGCCAACTTTCACCAGAAAATAATACATAGTCACTTTATCCATTCTTGGTTGACTTTTATTCCTTTTCTAGCTGAGTCTCAATCCTTCTTTGATATCCTTTAATGTAACACTGATAAATTATACATACACACATATAACACACATAAATATTCTTTTTAAAATAATTAAGGAGCACTCATAAAGCATGCAATTTTTATTTTTGCAACCAAACATGTGATGGTAGCAGATATTTAAACCTTCTTCTTCCCTTATAATTCCATATTCTTTTAGCCTTCAGTAAGCACCTCAGCCCGTTATGGCTCTTTGCCTGATGGGGGGACCCCAAACTTCATTCGTGAAATGTCTAGGTCATTAATGCTGTCGTGCTTCATTAGCACTTTTTATCACAGGAACATGAGGTAGTGCAAGGGAACTTAAATGTCTCAAGTGCAGTCTGAGTATCTTTGTAGTAGTGAACCCAGGCAGACACCACCTTAACCAAATGATTAAGGATAGTATCACTAAAGAGAGTCAAGTTGAAATCAGTCACTCCCAGAGATGATGAGATGAGGAAAGCATTTCACTTCTGTGGTACTCTTCCTCCAACAGCATAACTCCAGTACAATCATGAGAAAATATCAAAGTCTTAACACCAGTAGAACAAGGAAATGTTTATAAAATGCATATGCATACAATGTGTGTATATAATATATATGTGTGAATATACAAGCATGAGAGTAATAATACAAAATTGAAAATAAGTTTTGCCCATGGAAGAATGGGAAAGAAAAGGGGACAGAGAGGATATTAAAGCTGTATCTGAATGTAATGGGTATGTGTGTTTAATAATATAAAAATGATAATTTTTTAAAGATAAATGATAAAAATACTTATTTCTATAGTTTTTGAATATTTGGAATGCTTCACAATAAAAATATAATGGAAAAAACTTAAGGATAAAGCTGAATCAGTTTTGCCATTCAAAAGTGATTAGAAAAAAAATATTGGTCTTATTTGGTTTAAATGTTTAATATTATTTAAACTTACATGCTGAACATATTTGGAGGAGAATTAAGACTTTGTTATAAAGCACAAAATACTTGTTATTCAATACCTATCAGAGTTTATGCATTATATTCATTGTAGCAATACTCCTCCAGAGAGAAGACTAGAATTATTCTGATCCAAGGACATGATTGGTCCCTCACTTTATATAGATGCCATCGTGTGATACATAGCAGCAATTTATGCCAGTTCCAGGATATGAATTTGGATTGTAGGAAGGGATTTCTTGAACATACAGCAATGGAAATGGAGTTGGTCTTTTAATAACTACAGCAGATGTTGAAATAAAGAGGAAATGCTGAATATTTTACATAAAAATAACCTCAGGGGGCTGCCTGGGTGGCTCAGTCTGTGAAGCTTCTGACTTCAGCTCAGGTTCATGGGTTCAAGCCCCACATAAGGCTCTGAACTGACAGCTAGCTCAGAGCCTGGAGCCTGTTTCAGATTCTGTATCCCCTTCTGTCTCTGACCTCTCCTGCTCATGCTGTCTCTCTCTCTCTCTCTCTTTCTGTCTCTCTGTCTCAGAAAAAAAAAATTAAAAAAAAAGAAAATAACCTCAGAATGTTTATTTTCTTCATTTTTAAAAAAAATATTTAATTCAATTATGCTGTTTCCATTGCAAAGCCATATAATTGGCTAGAAATACAATTGAAAGTGATGCCTTGTAGTTTTCTGGTGCTAACACAAAATTATTGAAGAATGAAGCCGGTCATGCCTAAATATCCTAGGCTTATTTCTGAATATCCCTAATGGTGTTTGCTCTTTAAGCAAAAGCATCACGTTGCTGTCTCTATCATAGACAAAACACAGGTGGTCAACACATAACAAGCACATTGAAAATATTTGTTTTTTTAATTCCTCATTTTTTTATCACTTTTGGTGCATGTATTATCTTATTTTGCCCTTAATTCAATTTAACACTTCTCCAGGTCATATATTTCAATTATTAGCTTCATAATCACTAAGTCAGTTTTTATTCAAATGAACTCACCGTCATTATGTCAAATATAAGAAAAATGATTTAATAATATTTGTGGTTATAAAGAAGAATAAAATGTTTATGTTCTTTTGTGCTCAAGGAATTTATAATTCATTGGAAGAGAATCACTTAATTGTAAACAGAACAAAACAAAAAAAGCCTTGTTTTTAAGTAAAATAATATTTTGTTACATACAAAATGACATAGGAAAGAAATAACTACTTTATAGCATTTCAACAATCTTAATATTCTTCTAAAAATTTTTTTTAACACTTATTTATTTTTGAGAGACAGAGCATGAGCAGGGGAGGGGCAGGGAGAGAGGGAGACACAGAATCCAAAGCAGACTCCAGGCTCTGAGCTGTCAGCACAGAGCCCGACGAGGGGCTCAAACCCACAAACCAGGAGATCACAACCTGAGCTGAAGTCGGCCGCTTAACCGACTGAGCCACCCAGGAGCCCCATACAATCTTAACATTCTTCTAAAGACCACATTTGTTCATAATATTACAGCATTATGCAAAACCGACCAGACAAGTAGGAAGTAGCAAGTACTCTGAATATTTTTAAAACACAAGCATGCTGGAAATATAAGGGGAAATATGCCGATTCAGGAGCTGTCACATATGTAAATTTTTTTTAGGAATATACTGGTCAACGGCAAGCCAGGATATCCTGTCTTAGCTAGAAGACAAGTTGTTGTACTGTATTCCTCTATCCATAAATCACTAAGTGGTATATCACTTGGTAGGTCTTGTTGGAATTTTGAAACCATGTGTACTAAGCTGGAGAAAAACTCTCCAACCTATTCTCAGGGACTTTGAAGGGTTATCAATTTTAAGTGAGGCCAGAGGGGACATCTGGGTGGCTGTTATTCAAGTGTCTGACTTCGACTAAGGTCATGATCTCATGGTTCCTGAGTTCGAAACTTTCAGTGTCCTCTGTGCTGACAGCTCAGATTCTGCTTCAGATTCTGTGTCTCCCTCTCTTTCTGCCCTTCCCCTGTTCACTCTCTGTCTTTCTCAAAAATAAATAAACATTAAAAAATTAAAAATAAATAAATAAAATTAGTGAGGCCAAGACCAAGAAATGACTCTGTAGCAAGTCCCAAGCTATAGAGTTATTTACCTAGCCATCTGAGTGCTATGACCCAGCAGATCTGATAATGTTAGATGTAGCTCTGGTGAATAAGGGTGCTGTGTGGAATCTCTTGAAATTAACAAGTGTTACTGCAGAGCCCTAGGGTTCTGATGGAGGCCATCCTTCTGTGGTAGAAGACTGGCATGCTAATGTTCCTTATCATGAGAGAATAGATAAGTCTGTGACTGGTACTGTTCATCTTGAGTCAGTTATTGTCTGATTCACGGAATCATATAGTTGAGTGGTACTCCATGATCATGATACAGTGGAAACAGTACATTTAGGATCCCATCTGAGGTCTATAAGATATAAGTAAGGTTAGAGGGCATAAGTAGATAATCAGGTAGCCAGATTCTCACATCAACTGTGCACTGAAGTAAGTGTCTTCCATTTCATCCCTCAGGCAGACAATTACAAAGCCCCTCAGAAGGCCCTGGTGGAGTCAAGTGTCTGAAACCCACAGTGGTCACCATTCGGGAATCCACTTTTATTTTGTTTTTCCCTCTTTCTTACTTTATTCTCCTCACTCTTTATTCTTGCTTTCTAAGTTTGGCTTCTTCATAAACTATGTGCATTCAAGCCTGTATCTCAGCCTCTGCTTTCTGGAGGTATCTATGCTATCCAAGCAAGTAACTTAACTTCTTTCTGCCTATGTGTCTTCACTGGATTAAATTGGAAAACAATCAATAATATTTATCTGGGGGCACCTGGGTGGCTCAGTCAGTTAAGTGTCTGACTCTTGTTTTCTCCTCAGGTCATGGTTTTACAACTCATGGGACTGAGCCTTCCATCAGTCTCTGCACTGACAGAGTGGAGCCTGCTTGGGGTTCTGTCTCTCTCCCTCTCTGTACCTCCCCTGCTCGCTCTCGCTGTCTCTCAAAATAAATAAATAAACATTTAAAAAATAATACTATATATCTCATCTGATTGTCATAAGGATTAAGTGAAGTGCCAATTGTAAACTACTTGAAGCAGTGCCTGGCAAATAATAAGCATTTTATATGTTGTTAACAATTTCATAACAGATAAGGATAAACTTTTAAGAGATTAAACAGAATGGCCTCCCATATATATTATATATTTTTCTATATATATATGAAATTTTCTAAAATAAGTAACTTTTTATTTATACTGTCTTAAACTCTGAAACTTTTCTCATTTCTAGGCCATAGAGTTAATTTTATTTAGACTCTAGACACATAATGAACTCCTGACGATAATGTAAAATATGAGATCTTAGATCACTCAACATAATGAAAATTGTCCACTTAGAATAATAATAGAATGCCCAAATGAATAAATTGAAGATGCTGCTGATAACAAAATCTGAGCAGCAGTTACAAACTACACTGATATCAAGGCAAGGACTTTAAACATACAATTTCTAGATTACTAGTATAAGTAGATGGATAGGTAAATAGATGATAGATAGATGATAGATGATAGATAGATAGATAAATAGATAGATAGATGATAGATAGTTAGATAGATAGATAGATAGATAGATGATACATAGATACTTAGATACATAGATTCCTACGTCTTGACACTGTGGAGAAAGGAAGAAGATATAGGTATAGAATCTTATGAATCCCAATTCTAATGGTCCATTTCTTTAAAGAAGTAGGAAGGGAGGAGCACACCTGTGGCATTTCCCTTAGGACACTGATAAGCATCCTGAATCTATCTTCCTCCTATAGAAAAACAGTTGATTCACATGAATATACATCCATTCAAATAGCCTCTAGCCTTGCACAAGAAAAATACTCTTAAGAACTATTGCATTAGCCTTTCCTAATGTGTTATTTCTTCAAATATTCCACAAAAGTATTCTCCTAAGGCTTCTTTTACTCAAAAATATAATGAAATAAATTATTTTTATTTCAAAGAAAAACATTTCTATGATTAATATATAAATGGGCAGAGTATATATATTTTTTCATAGTCTTAGAGAAAAAGGAAGTTTAATAAAGGTTTAATATCTGCATGTAAGAAATTGGCTGACAATGACAGTGAAATCTGGGTAACAAGAACAAATACATCTCCCAAAGCCTTTTTCTTCAGTATTTTGGATACTTGAAAGTATCATTAAAATATTTTTTTTCTGTTTTCAATCTTCTTCCTGTCATAAATATTATTAACCATAGAGGCAGGCTTTATGTTCAGCTACCACCCGCAGACATGAGCCACTCTCCGCGTGTACATTATAGTATATTAAAAAAAAAATCTCAGGTTGAAATATTTCACACAGTCAAGTGATGTTACAGGGATTTTCTCATTAAGTGGATTTGGTAAAGAGTATTAAAGGATTCATCTAAATACAAAAAAAAAAAATCACTTGAGAATCATTCTTGTTTCTCAGTTGCCCTGTGGGTGAAATGCTGCTCCTCCCCAATATATTTTGGAGACTAAAGAGTTATTGACTATGTAGTCATTCTTCAGAGAACAATGTTAAACACATCTGCTCTGGGTTCAACCCCTCCCTTCATTAGGTCAATCTATTGTTATGCAGAGAAAGGGGGAAAATGTATAATAGATGAGAAGTTTATTGTTTTATAGCACTTGTCAATCTGATACTAAAAAAAAAGACACCTGCATGGAAGTTTTGTTTTGAAGAAATGACATTTTTCTCTTATGGAATCAACATTTCTCAACATTTCTTAGTAAATCATAAGAACATGTAAACCACAAAAAATACAGTGATGGTTTCTAATCATGTCTGAAAGGTAAATACAAGCATTATACTTTGTCACCATTACATGCTGGGATATTGACTAAGTTCTTTTACCATTTCCTTTAAATATTAGAGAGCTTGGCTCACTTGACCTTAAAAGATACTGCAAATGAAAGGTGGAGTGGAAATAGTTTCCAGATGCCAAAAGATCCCTCTTTCTAAACTGTCTGCATTGCTTTTACATATTTAATTCAGATTATTTTGTTTCCATCTAAGTCAGATTAATAAATGAAAGAAAATACTTGATTTACTGACAGGCTTAGTTTCTCCTTCCGTCTGAGATGAGGTCCTAATAATTCATCCTTCCCAATTATAAGGGAGAAGATAGTTTTCTCAATTCCTTATCTTTGCCTTCAGCTTTCACCTAGTTTATATCTCATGATACCAAAGCATATTACTTACCAGACACCCACCAACACCAGAACAGCTCCCTTTGTGAAATATATTACCACGGTACTTAGAAGGAGAGTATGAAATAATTGAATACATCAACAAAAACATGCAAGCACAATGCTAATTTTCCTTGTCTTTATAACTAGTTATCTCTATGTGGGGTCACATAGAGAATCCACAGAATTCTACTAAATACGTTATAAAAGAAATACAGATTTCTTTCCTGTAATTGTTGAGTTGATAAAAAAAAAGGATAAGAAATATACTGAAGAGTAAGAAAGTTGATGGTGTCAACTAAAGTCATAGAATCATTGCTCCCAATGCCTAATAAAATGAGTATAAGGTCACAAATCATAAAAGAGAGCAATTCACAGTAATAATTAAGAAGGAAATGATACAACCTTATTCCAAAAAGATAAATAAAGGATTCTGGTACCTTGACCCAAACTCCATACCACGCTCAAAACAGACACACACACCCACACCCACACCCACACACACACCCCACTCTCCAAATTAATACCAAGAAAGAAGATGAGTGACAGAATGACACAACTGTGAGAATTCTCATTATTACACTTGACTTTGGAAACAAGTGGACTAACATTTTCATAAGAGGATTTCTGTAGAAGGAAGAGAAATGTCAAATTTTGATATTTTCCAGTGTTCCTGGCAGAAATGTGGTAATGGTTAGAAGCCCAAAGTTATTGTCCTTATAAAAATCTTGGGGTGCCTGGATGGCTCAGTCGGTTGAGTGTCCAACTTCAGCTCAGATCAAGATCTCAGTTCGTGGGTTCGAGCCCCATGTTGGGCTCTGTGCTGACTGCCAGCTAAGAGCCTGGAGCCTGTTTCAGATTCTGTATCTCCCTCTCTCTCCGACCCTCCCCTGCTCTCTCTCTTTCTCAGAAATAAATAAAACATTTAAAAAAATTAAAAAAAAAGAAAAATAGGTATCTTACATCCTGTTAGAGGACCTTAGAAGAAAGAACAGAACACCAAATTGTGATTCTTGCACATGCTGAAACTGCAGAAACAGGATAAAACAGCCCTCCAACTGGAGCTCAAACGGAAGACAAACAGATCCAGATAAGTAGGAAGTTGATGTAAGAAAAAAATGGTAGAGTAAATAGAAGAACTGACCACCTTGAATTTGAACAAATGACAAGTGATACATCACAGCAAAGTGGTATTTATGATTAAGAGCATAGTTAAAAAGAAAGAAAAGGGGGAGGGAAATTGATGGCAAAAAAAGAGAAATAAAAGAAAGAGAGAAATTTAGTAAAGCAAAACAGAGAAATGAAATAAGGATTTCATTTTCCAAGAAAACATAATTGGATGATCAGAGGAATATGTAAAAACAGGAAAATAGAACACAAATTCAAAAACCTAACACCACAATGATGAGATTAAAAACTATTATTTTCTATGAAGGGTAAGCTGAGGAAATAAAGAATCAAGGCAGACATTTGAAAGAACTGCATTACAGAGCATCCAATGACAAAACAACACAGATGAAAACTTGGTCATTGGCCTGAAAGCACTTGTGCTCATCAGTGTGAACACAAAAGAGAAAACAGACTAAAAAGAATCAGAATCCACAGCTTTTACCGATTGAACAAGAATCTCTGTGCTCACACACACACACAAAAGTAAGAAACATTGAACACCTTTGAAAGCCCAAAACATGCTTGGATTTCAAATATGTATGTCCATTTCCAAAACACAAAGCTCTGTTATCCTCTTTATCTCATCCTCCCTCTGCAATAGCCACATGAGGTTAGAAGATCTAACTTTTCTCTAGGTAACAGATAAGTAAACTGAGGTGCACAGAAATGGACTTGCCCAAGACCTTATGCCAAGGAAGTTAAGGAGAAGTTATTAATTTAGATGTTCTTAGAGCTGATGCTCTGTCTTTTGCTGTGGAGAACTGATTAGAAATGGCCAGTTAAGGCAAACAGCAGTGGTGTGGGGAATATTAAGTGTGAAATTCTGAAGGCAGGATTAGAGCATGGGCCTTTATTTTTCATTAAAAAACGTCTTATATATTTCTTTGTATGTAAATTTAGAAATTTTATTTCAAATGATGTCTCCAGAGAAGAACTGAAAATAACTCAAATTGGATGAAATACAGCAGCAGGTTCCTATAGGGACCAATTACAAATAAACAGCCTCATTAAAGCTGTGAATGCTTATAAAGTACATCAGAGTAGGAACATCCAACAGTGAAGCACAGGTGTACACAGTTACTACCAATATTTAGCATAATTTAAATTTGGAACATAATTTAAAGTAATTTATTGGAAAAGGCAGGCATACGAGGATCTCCCAACCAAATAATAATAGAAGAAACTGCAGTGTAAGATTGAGATGTCTACTTTGTTCTGTGTTGGGTTTGCCCAATTTGCCCTCTTTCCCCATTTCCATTTCTCCCTTCATTTTAGAAACTCTCTAGTGCTTTCTGTTATTCATTGATGTGCCCCACATTGACTTTCCCCCTTTGAAAATTATTCTATATCTGTTCATACATTCTCCTCATTTAGACAAATCATTACATTCTCTTACTTCTGAAGTTTTAGAACTAACGTTCATTAACAAGACAAAGAGGATATTTACCAGTGTATATCTTAAAGTGCGAATACTTTTCATAAGGAGAATTTCTTAAAGAGAGGAAATTTAGAGGAATGTTTAATTGAGGATGATGGGACACAAAATGTATGATTATCAAGAAATGCCTGGAATTAAAATTTCCATTTTTGCTTTCTAAAACCATAAAACTGAATTTAGCGTGGTAGATTCATTTCTACCACACCCAACACATTTCATCAATATGAGTCAATGCATTTTATATTGAGACTAAAATGAAATATAACTAGCAGAATTCATTTTAATGGTTTCAAAGCCAGTAGTAAGTAGCTCTATAAATAAGAATGATGTCTAGGGAAAAAGTTAATTTATTTTCAAATTGAATTCACAAACTGAATTTACTGACTGTGATTTTTATGTGTACATTGGAGAAAAAAGGTTATCTTACACTAAATTATTTGAAAATTACTTTTGTGCCTGCCTAGAACTTAGTTAAATTTGATTTTTAAATTGTTGAAACCTGCAGATGTAAGTAGTCTGTATGTATGATCTTAATCAAAATATTAACACTCTTGGCTATAGTTTCCTTATCAATAGAATGACTATTGGATAAAGTAAATGAGGTGCTTTTAACTTGGGAACAAATAATCTTTTGTTAAGAAACTCTACATTAGCCTCTGTCTTAAAGACATTTCTGAATGTCTCAGAATTTTTTTTTTTTTGGTAAAAGAATGTGTAGCTTCCTGTGTGCATTGTTTTGGAAAGATGATCAATACATTTCATCAGATTCTATACGAAGCAGACTACATGTTTCTTTACCTAATATTTTATTGATGCTGTGATGTTCTATACGTGGTTCACTGAGTGCAGAAGAATAATCTGTGAAGGTTGTTGAAAATATGGATCATGGATCACACCAAAAAAGGTCCTGATTCAGGAAGGTTGGGGTCAAGCTTACATGAGAAACACTACTCTATGCCACAGGATCCACCACAATTAAAGATGTGGTAACCAAAATGTAGTTTAAAGTATTTCAAAATGATAAAAAATATATATGCTTTTACAGTATGTGCTGATTAGCATAACAGATTCTTGAAGATGCCAAGCCCCTTAAAGTTTCTTTATTGATATGTTAATTTTTATGAATTTGTCTCTCCTGTCTATATTTTCACAAGCAGAGCAAAGACTGAAAATGAAGTACCACTGAGTAGCTTTAAGTTCATGTCAAATGTCTGATAAAAGGTTTAGATGTGTAGGAAAGCAAAACTACTACCTAAAATAAGATTTGAGTTCCATACACTCACTATACTATCCCTATGGATTCAATGTAGTTGTGTTAGCTCTGAGGTTTTTTTGTTTGTTTGTTTGAGGTTATAGTTGTGGGTTTTTTGTTTGTTTGTTTGTTTTGTTTTACTCTGAATTGGAAAGATATAATTTTCTTCCTATAAAGTGGCCACTTTTTTTCTGCATTACTTGTAATTCTACAGGGGTTCATGTATTAAAGGAACTCTAAAACCAATCATGTCACTCTGGAATCAAAGACATTACTTTTAAATTTCTTCATTCCATTCCTTATCACTTTTACAAAGTCATCTCCTTTGAAGTCATTGAAATCTCCTGGAGGATTTTCAGGGGGCATGAGACAACACCAGTTATATTTCTAATTATTACTGATAAGAAATGGAAATATCTACTCTGTCCGGATGAGGTCATTAGCTAAAAGCTAAGGAAATGACTGCAATATATTAAAACATTCATCTAATTCACTTTTTAAACAGTCTTGCCAGGCTGAAAAATGAGGAATTTAACAAAACATAAATGTTCTCATAAAGCCCTTTATATTAAGTTGCAGCAAATTAGGACTTTTTCTTTAAAAAAATAAAATAAATAAACCACTGGCGTGTAACCACAGTTTTAGGAAGTAGTCATTAAATAAGTGTCAAATAAAGAACAAATTCAGACTTAGTGAGAATTTATTCAAGGGGATAGTTGTAAGGCAAGGCAAGGTGTTATTGCAATAGAAAATACTAACCTTAGGTCAACAAACATCTGAGGAGTGAGTCAAAAAGGGCATTTCCTTTACAGAGAGGAATGAATATGGCTAGAAAGAGCAGGGGATGGGCAAGCTGGATGAAGGACTTGTAAGGTAGGATGGTAGAATATGGAATACTTTACCCCTGGGGCACCCGAATGGCTCAGTCGTAGAGCATGTGACTCTTGGTCTTGGGTTGTAAATTCTAGCCCCATGTTGGGCATAGAGATTACTTTAAAATAAAATTAAACAAACAAAAAAAAGGAATGCTTTAGCTAGTTTATCCTGAAGTCAGCCTGGCTCTGGGCCAGGTGGGCTCTGAAGAAGGGCTGTAAGATGGTTCAGGCTGAGGGTGGCTCAAAAACCAGGAACGTGGGGCAAGGAGAGAAGCTTGGCCAAAGTTTGGTTGTAAGCCCTTGGTTCCAAAAAATCAATGGGAATAACAATTCATCAAGTCATTTATGAAGCAAAGAATAGGAATTTGGAGACTCTATGTTTGGCCATGGTAAACCAGGAGCATTCATGAGTCTTACCTAAGCTATGTAGAGAAGACTGTTTCTTTGCAGTAAGCTGTACTCTAGAACCCCAAAATGTGGAGGATTTCTTTCCCTTCCTGTTTTTCCAGGCTCACAGGACTCTGATAAAAGTCCACACTGTTAACAGGTTTTTCAAATGTCATAGTAAAATGCCACCTGCATTTTGTATTTCTATCTCTTTGTACACTGTAGACAGAAACTAATTTCTCATTGGTCTAGACATGCCCTTCTCTTGGAGGAGGATGGGGAATAGGGTATCTAGATGAGACAGACAAATCCAAAGCAAGTTTCCCTTGCCAGTGAAAATTCAGAAAAGGAACCATTCAGAGATGTATATTGCCCCATCACCGAATCAAGTTTTGCCATGGCCACCCAATACAGAAGTGGTTGCAGACAGAGAATGTAGGTTTAAAAAAGTGACTCTGGCAGCCAAATTTAGACTCATGGAATCATATTTAAATGATTTATTTATTTTTGAGGGAGATAGACACAGTGCAAGCAGGGGAGGTGCAGAGAGAGAGGGACACACAGAATCAGAAGCAGGCTCCAGGCTCTGAGCTGTCAGCACAGAGCCTGACATGGGGCTCAAACTCACAAACCACAAGATCATGACCTGAGCTGAAGTCAGATGCTTAACTGACTGAGCCTCCCAGGTGCCCCTAGACTAATGGAATCTTATATCTGTACTATAAGTTAAATTTAGGGAAAGAACTTTTCCCAATAAAATGAGTTGATACTGCTCATTATATTCTAGGCACTATGCTGTTTGCTGGGTTGCCAGGCATGAAGGCAGCATTCATATGTAATTATGTAATTTTTTAAAAATTTTATTTATTTAGTTTTAATTCAAATATAATTAACATACAGTGTCCTGTAGTTTCAGGTGTACAATAGAATGATTCAACAATTCTATACATTACTCAGTGCTCATCGTGATAAGCATACCCTTAATTCTTCTCACCTATTTCACCCAACCCCTTCCCTCCTCTGTCAACCACCAGTTTGGTCTCTATATTTAAGAGTCTGGTGTTTTGTTTATCTCTTTTCATATTCATTTGTATTCTCCAATTCCACACATGAGTGAAATCATATAGTATTTGTTTTTCTCTGACTAACTTATTATACTTGGCATTATACTCTCTAGATCCAACCACGTTGTTGCAGTGGCAAGATCTCATTCTTTTCTATGGCTGCATAATGTCCCATTGTATATAAATATATACATACACATACACACACATACATATATATGTATATATCACACCTTCTTTATGCGTTCATTTATCGATGGTCACTAGGGTTGCTTCCAAGGTTGCTTCCATATCTTAGCGACTGTAAAAAATGCTGCAATAAACATAAGGGTACAGATCTTTTTTGAATTAATTTTTTGTTTTCTTAGGGTAAATTCCTAGTAGCAGAATTACAGGCTCATGTGATAATTCTATTTTTAATTTTTTGAGGAACCTCCATACTATTTTCCATAGTGGCTGCACCACTTTGTATTCTTACCAACAGTGCATGAGGGTTCCTTTGTCTCCACATCTTTACCAACACTTGTTGTTTCTTATTTTTTTTTTTTTAATCATTCTGACAGGTGTGAAGTGATAACTCATTGTAGTTTGAATTTGCATTTCTCTGCTAATAAGTGATGTTGAATATTTCTTTATGATTCTGATGTCCATCTGGATGTCTGCTTTTGGAAAAAAAAAAGTCTATTCATATCTTCTGCCCATTTTTAATTGGGTTATTTGTTTTGGAGGCTTTTTTTTTGGTGTTGAGTTGCATAAGTTTTTTGTATATGTTGAATATTAACCTCTTATCAGATATATCACTTGGAAATATCTTCTCCCATTAGGTGAGCTGTCTTTTTGTTTTATTGATGGTTTCTTTCACAGTGCGAAAGCTTTTTATTTTGATGTAGCCTGAATAGTTTAATTTTGCCTTTATTACCCTTGCCAAAAGAGACATATCTAGAAAAATGTTTCTACAGCTAATGTCAGAGAGATTACTGCCTATATTTTCTTCTAGGAATTTTATGGTTTCAGGTCTCACGTTTAGATTTTTAATACATTTTTGTGTATTGTGGAAGAAAGTGGTCCAGCTTTTATTCTTTTCCATGTAGTTATCTGCTTTTCCTAACACCATTTGTTGAAGAGATTACCGTTTTTCCCATTGAATATTCTTGCCTCTTTTTCTATAGATTAATTGACCTTATTACCATGGATCATTCATATCTAATTTTAAATCTTCAGGAGTAACAACTCTTAGGCTATTGTCAAAGTTTATGTATGACCTAATGCTTCTAACTCAAATTGGGCATCGTTCAAAAACAGATTCTTAAACATCTCCATTTAATAAACAATATAAGTTCAATAATCATCTTAAACATACCTCTGTACCTTTTCTTACCCCTTTCCTTATCATCATCACCATTTAAAACATAAAGGACACAAGCTATGGCATAATTGGACTGTTTTCAGGAGCTCTATGCCGTGTGTCCATACTCTCATCTGGCTGTTCTCTCTGCTTCCTTTAGGGGAATCTGTTGATCAGCAAGCTATAGATGGACACTCCTTCACCAGTGGAAACGGAATTCCTCTATTGGATTTCATAAGAGTCATGGAGTTTCATAAGACACGCAAAGGGAAGATAGATTTGTGCAAGCTTCCTCGAGGCCAGAACAGATGGAATGCAGCTCTTCTTATATCAAGACGAAGTGTACCTTGGCCTCAGGCCTGGTGCTTTCAGAGTGTTCAGCAATTCTTATAATTGGGGAAAAGCAAATATATATTTCAACAGCGAGTTTTAAAAAGAAAGAGACATAAAACAATGAAATCTATTTCCATGGACACCATATGGAACTGTTATTTTAATCATCACTCTAGTTAATTACACACAGTTTTCAAAAAAGTATCCTCTATAATTAGCCCTTAAATTTTAAGCTGCCCTTTGGTGATTAAATTTCCTAACCCAATGTGTTCCTACTGTCCATTTAAACATGACCTTAGCTTATAAAAATATTGACAAATGTGGAAAAATACCTAGATTACAATGTCACACACCTGAGAAGCATAGCCCTAGAATTTGACCAGGTACGATATAATGAAAGAATGTAATAATTTTACATATATTGCCACATGTTAAAAATGTCATTGACTAGGATGATAAAACATTGTAAGTAAGTACTAATAATTGATTAGAAGCTAATAAGAAAAACATCCTGCTGGCCCATGAATTCTTCAAAATTTATACCTTTAAAGTATATAAACAAATGTAATTATTTATCTAATTGTTTTAAGCTGCATACATTAGTAGAAAATGGTGTATATGTGTTTATATCAAACAGGTCAAGTTCACAAGCTTTGACTAGCTCACCTGGGTTTGACTTCCAGCTTCACCACTGATCTTGGGCAAGCCACCTTGGATGAGCCACTCCCTATCTCATTTCCTCAACTGCACCATGGATATTAAAATCAAAATCAAAGTTTGTTCTAACAATAAAAAGAGCTAATTGATTACTATAAAGCTCTTGAAATATCCTTGGCATATTTTAAACAATAAATGTTAGCTACTATTAGGGTGCATGACTTTACCAAAGACTCATTTTTCTGTGTGCTCTAAATGAATCTGTTTCTTTATTATTAGTCTTACTATGATGGTTATTGCCAACTGACTGCAAGATAGGCACTGTGCTAAGTATCATAAATATCACACACACATAAAATTTCTTTTGATTTTTTCACCATCTAAGGGTTTATAACTATTATTATAATGCCTGTAATACCAAACAGAAATTAAAGGCATAGAGTTGCAAAGTAACTTCTCCAAATCACAGACCATTTAAATAATGGGGAAAAACACTACCTTAAGCATCAACAAAGCCTAGATTGTCAGTCAAGAAATATGATTTACTAGCTGTATTATCTGAAGAAAGCTAACTCTCTGGCTTATTTCCTCACCTGTAAAATGGGAGTAACATTTTGTGTTCTTTCCTGCTTCTTGAGTTAGTGGAATCAAATGATGTCATAATGATGAAAACATACCATCAAATGGAATATGAATAATTGAAGAATCCTTAGCAAATGGTATATAGGTCTCTTTAAGAGTGCTTCAGAGTGCACTGTTCTTAGCCAGTTCCTCAGTGAGCATGGAGCCTGGTTTTCCTTTGATAGATATTCCTGTTATTTCCTACAGTGATGTCTAAAGGAAAGGAAAGTCTTAACATACGTAATCTTAGCTGGTGTCTGAATGTGAACGTGTGGGGCTCTTCTTTGCCTGTGATTACTGGGCTGCCAGGAGAGGTAGCTGTCTGTGGTTGCTACATACACATGTATAGACCTCATTTGAAATGCTAAATTCCAATAAATTTCTCCTTTTTGGTCCTGAAGATAAATTTGTTCTGCTTCTCCAAACTATTAAGGAGATACCAAAATGGAGCTACTGAGATCCTAATGACCCAATCCCTCTTATGTAACACAACCATCTCCTCAAAGTGAAGACTCCCAAGAGCATCTTGGAATTGGGTGTTTGAAAGACATAGATTCAGGGACTATGGCTAAACTTTACCTCATGATCTTAAACGAGGAGCCTTCAAGTCCTCTACAGCATAGGCCTTGTTATTCACCCTTCCCCCATCTGCCCAGAATCCTGTTTGTCTCCTTGTGTTTGTAAACTCGGGGGTCCCATCATCTCTCTGATTTCTTTAAAGGACCCACAGTTTATGAAACAAGTCTGAATCCATTTCCAAACTTTGATTCTGACAATAATATACCTTTAAGTTTGTCAAAATATGTTTTATAAAATTGATATTCCACCCTTATAGAATGTCAATTTTATGGCAATAATAAGAAAGAAAAAAATATGGGTAGATTAATATGGCAAGTAATGTGGAATCATAACTATGGTTATATTGCTTGCATGATCATCCTAAAATGGGCAGAAATTGAAATAAATACTGTACAGAATTTGACACAAAATATATTAAAAGCTATTTGGGAGAGTCTATCAGTAATTAGTGGGTATCTGACATACATATTTTACATTGTGCTAAGGAATTAGGTGTATTCTTAAAAAGTAAGACATGATTTCTAGAATTAAAGCAGTTAACTGTTTAATAGTAAGAGAGGAGTTACACACTTTAACCGTGAGAATGAGATAGAAAATATTGACAAATGTTTAGGTATAAATAATGAGGACAAGAAAAAAAGAATTATAGACTTGAAAAAGGGTTTCTTGACGAAGAGGGAATTAGCCTGACTTCTCACAATCATTCATGATAGAAATGACTTGTAAACTAAAAATAGAAGGTAAATTCACTCTCAAATCAGAAATGAGAAAAGGATGGCTGCTATCACCATAACTGTCTCACATTACTTTGAAGGACTTCACTGGTATGATATTGCAAGAAAAAGAAATAAAAACGTTAAGAATTAGAAACATAAATATGAAGCTCTCATGATTCACTAATATGGTTATATTTAAGAAAATAAAAAATAAGGTCCATATAAATTATTACAATTAAGTTCAACAAATTTACTGATTATCATCTTATAAAAAATAAAAAAGGTCATTTTATTTTATATAAGAGAAATAAACATTAAATATAATTTTATAAATTAAGTGTAATTTTCAAAAACTAATACAAGTTTCAAAAGTATGAAATGTCAAAAAAATAAATCTCAGGGAAGATATGTAAGATGTCTACATAAAAAACACTAAAACATTACTGAGAGAAATTAAAGGAGATTTAAATAAATAAAGATTTTATTATAACAGGTTGGAAGACAAAATTGTAAAGTTTTCTATTTTTCCCTCATTGATCTATGAAATGGGATGGAAAATTTAATAAACTGTGAATCAGAATGTAAATTAGTAAAATCACTTGCCTTCAAATCATTTGTAATTCAGAAGTAAACCTGGTTGATAGATGGGCAGCATTTGAACTTTTTTTAAATAAAGAAGCTTTTTTTATAACCACTTGCCCTCCTAAAATACAGAACCCTAGCTCCACTTAGGATCTGCTTCATGATTTTGAGATGGTAGGCCATGTGGTAATAGTTTATGTAACCAAGTATTCTTATTATCTGCTCAGGAACTAAATAACAAAGGTAAACCAGGAAGGATGGCACAATTATGATGAGAGAGAGGGAGTAAATATTAACTAGGTATGCAGAAAATAGGTAAATTAAAAAAATTATAATAAAATGCTAAAGCTTTATTAATTTTCAAGTTAATTTTGTATTTAATTTTTTAAAATGATTATTTATTTTTGAAAGAAAGAGACAGAGTGCAAGTAGGGGAGGGGCAGAGAGAGAGGGAGACACAGAATCCAAAGCAGACTCTAGGCTGTGAGTTGTCAGCATAGAACCCGATGGGGTGCTCAAACTCATAGACCACCAGATCATGACATGAGTGAAAGTTCAATGCTTAACTAATGGAGCCACCCATGCATCCCTCAATTTAATTTTTTAAACATCATTATGGACTTATAAATTTATTTTTCACCTTGGTCACCCAAATGACATTGCTGAATAAGGTTCAACCTATTCACTCCCCAAAAAGTGATGCATGCTTTAACATTCAGATTTGAGACTCCCTAAAGAAGAAGGGCAAGGAAACATGAAGATAGAATATCTTCTTGTTTCCAGAGAGTGGGTGTAATTTCAAAAATGCCCACGATGGTGCTAAAAGAATAAGAGAGCCAAATAAAATGGCCACTATTTGTCATGTTCTGATATCTTGAGGATCAAAAAAAGAAAAATGATAGTTAATTACAATGGTTTCTAACCAATGACAATTTTGTCTCCCAAGAGACCCTGAAATTGTCTGAAGACCTTTTGGGCTGTTACAACTAGGGGAAGTGCTAGTGGCTTCGAATGAGTAGAGGCAGGGGCGCCTGGGTGGCTTAGTCGGTTAAGCGTCCGACTGTCGCTTAGGGCATGATCTCGCGGTTCGTGGGTTCGAGCCCCGCGTCGGGCTCTGTGCTGATTGCCAGCTCAGAGCCTGGAGCCTGTTTCAGAGTCTGTGACTCCCTCTCTCTGACCCTCCCCTGCTCACGCTGTCTCTCTCTCTCTCTCCTAGAAATAAATAAAAAACATTAAAAAAAAATAATGAGTAGAGGCAGGGAAACTCCTAAACATGCTACAATGCACAAAACTGCTCCTCACAAAAAAGAATTTACAATTTAAAATGTCAGTAGTGCTTAGACTGAGGAGCACCTGTGTGACTCAGTCAGTGAAATCTGATTCTTGATTTTTGCTGAGGTTATGATCTCACGGTTCATGAGTTTGAGCCCTGCATCAGGCTCTGAGCTGACAGCGCAGAGTGTGCTTGGGATTCTCTCTCTCCCTCTCTCTCTCTGTCCCTCCCCTCCTCTCTCTCTCTCAAAGTAAATAAATAAATGTAAAAAAAACGTTTTTTAAAATCATGCTTAGATTGAGAAATGCTCATCAATGGAAACAAAATCAGTTCATAAACATACTCCAAATGGGGAAAAACTACATAAATGTAGAGTAAGGTAGTTGTTTGCAAAAGAAGAGTAAATGTAACATGTTTTTAAATTTTTAAATTTAAAATAGAAATTTTAAATTACTTTTAATGTGTGACTGGATTTGTCACCGACTAGACCCCAACACCTGACATTTATGTCCCACCTGCTTGTACTCACTTATCTTTGTCTAACATTTTTTCTTAAACTCTTCTATTTGGCTTACATCTTGACTCAGGCAAATGAAATTGAAGTTGTCCCTCGGATGATGGTGACTGCCCTGACAAGACGTGCCACCAGCCCAGACCACCCAGACCTTGTGAGCTAAACCCCTGACTAGCACCTGTGCAGATGTACCACGGAGTGACCTTTGGAATGACCAATAACTACCATTACTTCATTACACTAAGATCTCTGCCCAGGGAGGAGCCTCAGTCTCATTTACATAACATACAATGTGAGAATAGACATTTTTCTTTAAGGTGCAACCCTACGCCCGCCTCTACATAGGACGACAAGGCATCCTTATCTAAATACTCATTATAGTCCAAAACCAAAGGAACCTGTTCACTCTCGCTCATGCAGCCGTGGCTTTGGATGCTACTTCCTACAATCTCTTTATTTGTTGCAAAAAAAAGTTTTCTTTGGGCAACAGCTCAGCCTGGTGTCATTTCTGACTCATCAAAGAGCAAACTCCTCTTGCTTCAGCTACAGATTGACATATCTGAGTGTGCTGATCTCAAGATTTTATTTGTTCTTATTAAGAATATGTGTCATGAATAAATCATGAAAGAGATTTATTGTTTGTTATCTGTGTGATGGGGAACAGTAGACAAAAGGAATCATGAGTGAGCCCNCTGGATGCTACTTCCTACAATCTCTTTATTTGTTGCAAATAAAAGTTTTCTTTGGGCAACAGCTCAGCCTGGTGCCATTTCTGACTCATCAAAGAGCAAACTCCTCTTGCTTCAGCTACAGATTGACATATCTGAGTGTGCTGATCTCAAGATTTTATTTGTTCTTATTAAGAATATGTGTCATGAATAAATCATGAAAGAGATTTATTGTTTGTTATCTGTGTGATGGGGAACAGTAGACAAAAGGAATCATGAGTGAGCCCAACTGAACCAGAAAACCAAGAACTGTATTATAAACAAGAGCGGTCAGCAGAAATGGCCACACAAAATCATCAGGGAGAAGTAGGTTTCAATGGTGGGTTGCAATGCAGTAGTGCAATCGAATGTCTGTAAGAGGAAGTGGACAGTAAGGACTGAGCTGTCTTAGAAGGGAAATCTCTGTATGGTTCAACTAGTTATAATGAGGTACTAACCAGATACGGTGAAGTAAATGGCTATATGAGGTATCTGTAGCCATAACTCGATGGATAAGGGAACAAGAAGGGAGTTGCAAGAAAAGGAGTCAGTGAAATAGCACATGAGCTAAAAGAGGGAGTCATACCAACTAGTAGAGACTTGGAATTGAATCCCCCAGATGTAAAAGCAGGTCTTATTTTCAGACCAAGTATCAAATCATTGATACATCAGAACCTGATATCTTGGCTTGAAAGAATATTATTTGGGTTATCCTGTTAAGATGATCATATCCAAGTATATGAATGGAAATGCTAATTTTGTAAACCCACAAATCCAGAGTGTCAATATCTATGCAGTGATTTAAGTGTTAGTGTAACAATAAGATTTGTAATCATTGAGCTGTTCTGTTTAATTTGTTTTAAGGGGTTGAAGCATTTTAAAGGTCTCTTACATTAGATTCTTATTTTTAGTGACATTCAGGGCTGGCCTGGGTAAACAACTTCTAAATGGTTAGAATATCAGATTTATGAATGTATATTTTTATTCATTAGAAACATAAGTAGTATATAAAGGTAAAGGAAATTTGCCTAATGATTTATAGGCTTAATAAATCGAATGATAAAAAAGCAAAAGAAGAGATAAGTGCTCCTTTCCACGCACAACAGTCTCCCAAGATTTAATGATGAGAAACGGTGAGAAGGAATAGCACTGATATTAGCAAACTATGGCCCACAAGTCAAATCTCGCCTCCTGACCATATAAGTAAAACCTTATTATTACCTTTTTAACTAGTTGAAAAAAATCAAAATAAGAATAGTATTTTGTAACACACAAATTATATGACAACCAAATTCAGTGACCATATGTTATTCATTGTGCTATTGGAACACTGCCACACTCACTTATATATTGTCTCTGTTTTTGCAGTGTAATGTAGTATAACAAGTATAGCTAGTTGTGACAGAAACTATGCTGATAAAAACTGTAAACGCTTACTATATGGCCCTCTACGAAAGTTGTTCAATCCTTGGGAGAGCAGTTATTAACTTGGCCTTCAGAATAAGACAGATTAGGTTTAAACTTCAAGTCTGCTCCTACTAGTCATGATTCTAGTGAGTTTCTTAAACGTTGAGAACCTCACTGTCCCCATCTGTGAAATGGAGACAATTTTAGAAGCTATCTTATAGAGCAGCTGCAAAGAGTAAACATGTGATACATGTAAAGCACCTAGAAGAGTGCCTGAAAGCAGGGAGTCCGTAACAAAGGCTTCTATTAACACCAACTGGTGCTTACTTACTGCTAGTGTTAAAGGGAGGGTGGAGAACTGCATATGCTATCAACTTGGAAATGTGCGCTTTTAAACGTTGCACACTTACTTACCGTCCTAATCTAAAGTTCATATACCTTCTAAATGTCAGAGCCCTGATGCTAAGCCAGTTGCACTTCCCTTGAACTCATCCTGAGTCACAAGGAGTTGGTAGCAGAGGTTAGAATCATTGTGTGGTGGAAGCACACGGGCTTTGGAACCATGGAGGTTACATATGAATTATAATTCTTCCCCTGACGATGTGACTTAAAACAGTTCAATATCCCTTTATCAAGCATTGCTTTTGGCATCTACTTAAACGCAAGATATACACCAGCATCACAAATACAAATACAGGTACGTGGACCTGCTGAATCTCAAAGGATGATATCCAGATGTTTGCAATTGAAAAGAAGCTGACACGCTTTTGGTGCACATACAGGCAGGGCTGAGAATCACAAAACTGAAATGTTTATGTGAACATACACGTTATCTCTACGAGATAATGAGTGTCAAACGCCTAGCAGAGGACCTGAGACAACCACTCTTCCCAAACCCAACACTTGCCAACATTCTGAACATCAGTCATTTAGGGTAATAGAAAACTTGAACCTGGATGTCTTCATCCCAGAAAATGAAGAAGGATCATTTTTGTGCAATAACAACAGGTAGTGAACAGACCTTGCATAAAGTTGTCCCCCAACCTCTGGGAGTTGGGAGGGGGCAGAAAAAAGGTCTCAATCCAATGGTTAGTATTTCCTCAAACTCTCCATATTGGAAAGAAAGACGGTTTCCAGAACCTTACAAAATCCTGTTGATGATTGATAGCGTTAAAAGTTTGAATATAGTGGCGCTGGGTGGCTCAGTTCATTGTGTCCGACTCTTGGTTTCAGCTCAGGTCATGATCTTGCAGCTTCATGGATTTGAGCTCCACATCGGAACTGCTTGGGATTCTCTCTCCCACTCTCTCTCTAACCCTCCCCATTTGTGCTTTCTCTGTCTCCCTCAAAATAAATAAATAAACGTTAAAACATGCTTCTAAAAATGGTTGAATGTAAAAAGCACATTCTCCAAGGGTGATATTTCTATCAAAATTAGACCCTTTCTCCTTCAACATAGTTGTGAGCTTATTAACACTTTAAAATCACTAGAAAACTTGTAAGACCATGCTTCCATAGTCCTGCTCTACTCTGAATGGTTCAGCATCAATACAAAGTCTCATTAACCTTATCACTTTCTAGTCCTTGAGCACAATGGGAGATGTCAGGCAGCTGCCACTGTCTGTGTGCTCTAATGCATAAACTTAATGGGTTTGGAGAACAAGACTTCCAGCAGTGCCACGAGCTATTCAGAGGTACTTTTCAGCTAGCAAATATGTTACTCTGAACAACCCAGCTATTATTGGAACGTATGGAGCCCTTAATTTTGGTTTAATGGTATTTTTGTAAGGAAGGCTTCGATGAAACAGACCACATTTCTAAAGTCCAAGAAAAATAAAAAGGGCTCTCTTTCCCACATAGTCCCAGTGACATTAACCAATGCCATGTGATGAGGTCCTCACCTTCACAGCTGCTACCGAACTGGTTTTGAAAGATAAATTCACCTTATGGATTCAATAGTGCAAAGTTTAAGGAAAGTTCCAAAATAAACCAAATTCTCTTGGAATTACTATAAGATAAAATATTTTTTCATTTGACTTAATTGCCAGAGACGTCTAAAAGTTCTTTCTGAGGATAGAAAAAAGCAAATCAAAATATTGGATAAAGTATTTTTATACCTGAGAGCCATGAAACCACTAACACCATCCCCATCCCCACCACATCCCATAAATATAAATCTCACTGGGATAGTATGTCATATTTAAGAGATGTTTAATATACTGACAAGAATAGCTTTGTGAAATTGTGTACTCAAAATTTAGTTGGGAAACCAATCTTGTAGTTAAAAAAATTTCCAAAAAAAGAGGAATTTAGAAATCTATAATATAAAAAAAGATATCCATTTTATGCTATTTGCTCTTTTAGTGGGTACCACGCCATTCTTCATACAAAGAATTCTCACTTTTAGAAAATGCCATAATACATTTTGTTAAATAGAATCAGACTGGAGATAGTCTCAAAGAGCTGGGCCAGGGATGATCAAAGGCAAAGTCAATCCTACATTGGTTAGTCAATATGGCATGCTCTGTTATTGGCCAGCCAGGGCAGAAATCCAAGAACCTTGCACCATCAAACAGTTTTTTTTTTCTTTTCTTCCTTAAAATGATTTTTTAATGTTTATTTATATTTGAGAGACAGACAGAGAGCATGAGAGGAGGAAGGGCAGAGAGAGTAGGAGACACAGAATCCAAAGCAGGTTCCAGGCTCTGAGATGTCAGCACAGAACCCAATGCAGGGCTTGAATCTACAACTGGTGAGATCACGACCGGAGCCAAAGTTGGACGGTCAATCGACTGAGTCAACCAGGTCCCCAACAGTGCTTTTCTTATTCACTAAGTTGTAAAATCATAAGTGATTTTGATGGTCATCTATTTGAGCTCTTGTCACTTTCTCCCCACACACATTGATTATATACCACACACAAATTAAGTATATACCTTTTAACTTTATCCTTATTTGTGGGTGGTTCTTCAAGGTGTATAGTTTAAAGAGAGTTTTCTGGATTTTTCTCTCTTTGTGACTTTCGCCATATCCAATCAGCTATTAAGTCATCTTTTTTTCCTTCTTTATGTGTCTTTTCATTCCATTTTCTTTTCATTTCTTTTTAAAAATTTTTTTTAATGTTTTATTTATTTTTGAGAGAGAGAGAGACAGCATGAGCAGGGGAGGTCACAGAAAGAGATACATGAAATCCGAAGACAGTCTCCAGGCTTGAGCTGTCAGTGCAGAGCCTGATGCGGGGCTCGAACCCATGAGCAGAGATCATGACCTGAGCCAAAGGACGCTCAACCTACTGAGCCATCCAGGTGCCCCCTTTTCATTTCTACCACCCAAGTGCATACTCATTCCTTCTTACCCAGGTTATTGAAATAGTCAATCTCTTTCTCACTATAATCTCGCTTGTACAGTACTCCCTGGTCTATGTCAAAACATTATCTTTCTAAAATGAACTTTTGATCATTGGGTTGGGATATTCTTTTTGTTCCTTTGGATTCATTTTACACATTTTTCACTTCTGTTTGTGTCTGAGAGGTTTTCTTTGGCAGACAGTGTAAACTAGCAATCATGTTCTCTGGCTTTCCTTTCAGTTTGCCAATACGAGTCACCAACAGGAGGTTGGGTTAGGACAAAGAGGTAAACATACCTTTTATCCACCACCCTGCCGGGCTGTGTTTTGGTGGTAGCTACATATGTCCAAGGTAAGGACATACTCCTTTAGAATGTCAGGCTCCAATACCTTCACCTTCTTCAAATTCTGGCAATCACTTTCTCCTCTTCTGTCTCCTAGTCTAATGTTTTGAACCCCACAGTAGTTTTCCCTTAACCCTGCCCATAGTTTTCCAACTATTTCCTATGTGATTTCTGTATGATTTTCTATATGATTCCTATATTATATTCTTTTTTTTTAATATTTTTATTTATTTCTAGGAGAGAGAGAGAGACGGCGTGAGCAGGGGAGGGTCAGAGAGAGAGGGAGTCACAGACTGAAACAGGCTCCAGGCTCTGAGCTGGCAGTCAGCCCAGAGCCTGACGTGGGGCTCGAACCCACGAAATGCGAGATCATGACCTAAGCGAAAGTCGGACGCTTAACCGACTAAGCCACCCAGGCACCCCTCCTATATTATATTCTTATATTCAACTGTTTCCTATATGATTCTAACTCCTATAATTATGCTACTTCCCGAACAGGTACTTTCAAATATCTTTTTATGCCTCTAATATAAATTCTACTTTCCCATATCTGATTGCTAACCCCACTAAATTTAGCCCTAATCTATCATCTTGATGGTCTTCAATTGCTCAGTTACAGGAGCACTATCCTCTAGTCAGACTACATCACTCACCCTGTCCCTCACATATCACATGTGTTCCCAAGTCCATTCCTTGATACGGAGAAATAATCTGGCTTGGCAGGTCAGCCTCTTTTCCTCTGAGATCTACTTTCCATGTTCCACATTATGCTAGTAGGAGGTATATTTCTGCTATACGACCCTCCTCTCTATCCATAAAAACTTGGATGAGGCACACTTACAAGATCCAAGCTATGTAATCACAGTCCTGTTCTCAGGAATGTGGATTTCTAAACAAAATTATCGCAACCAGATCCTTTGGACAGTGGAGTAACAGCAATAAGACTGTGGTAAAAGAAGGCCCATGATCATCCATCCTGGGCCCAATCCTTGATGTTTCTTTGAAAAACTTCCTTGATTTCAATGAAACACTAAAATATCTTCACTAATAAATTTTCCTCTCCCAGCTCAATTTGATTTCTTTAACTGTAAAGCAACCATCACTAATACACTAAGATTCAACATTTCTTTCTCTTGGATCAGCAGCATGTCTCACTCCATATATTTAAAGCAATGGTCTCCAAAATTAGTTGTGAGCACCAGAGATGATGAATTAGTGTGAGAAGAAAATTACTGGAGTATCCTTTTTCTATCAAAACAACTTCAAATGATTTAAAAATCAACTTATATTAATATTTAATGTGCAGATTAACCTCGGTGCCCTCACTCAGCCGGTAAGTCAACAGGTGAGGTGTTCTATACAGACAGCACTGGGAGGGGACGAGTGGGAGGTTTATAAAGTGGGTAGGTCGACAGTGGTATTATCTTTATTTACTTTTAGCAAAAGTTGTATTATAATAGTTTATGTGTGACCCATTAGATTGGTTTAAATGCTGGAGTTTTTACAAGGCAATGACATGAGAAGGGAAGTGATTCTGATTTATTTCTGTAACATTCAGGGGTTCACTGTTTATGTCATGGCAAAGTACTTTAAAGAGATGTCAAGTTTAAAGATAAATGAAGAATTTCTCTTTTAAACAGATAAGTGTTCCAAATATATTGAATTTTTGGTGATAAAAAATTGCTATCTGTAGTGTGCTATCTAGCACATATTTTTTTAAAAAAACTCAACCTTCACTGTATCCTTAAGATAAAAATAACATTTTAATAACAAGTGAGAGTAACTCCATTTAGAAAGAAACTCCTTTGAATTTGAGTATTGGTTAAAGTTTCTCTCAGTGTGCGATTTTTATTTTATTTTTATTGTAAAAATGTCATTTACATAGACTTTGTCATTTGTGCATTAAGTCATAGGAAGAGACATTTCAAACCAGTTTTAAATTCTCCAAAGAGACACTATTACTAAGCTTTGAGCTATCTGCTTAAAATGAAAATTCAGCACCTTCCAAACAAGTCAGAAATAATCTCCCAAAATCAGTTAGAATATAAAATTAAGAGCAAAATTTCAGTTACTTTTCAAAATTAGAATAGAAAAATATGTATCATAATTATCAAGTATTTCAAATTATTCATCTCACCAGTTAAATCTACATATATTTCTCAGCTTTCACAGACATTGTTCTCATATCAATATTATAATATACTTAATTCAGAACAGAAAATTCAAAGTATTATTAATATTTTAATTAACTAAATTAAATTTAAATTAGTATTTTAATCAAAGGGTTAAAATTCATTTTTCAATATATTGAAGGTTTTTCAATAATATTTAGTAAAAACAAAGAAGTTTGGCCATGACTAATAAAAATAAATGTAATAATTTCAAATGTCATTTATTTGTTTTCTTCTTACACTAATTTTTCTCACGTATACACTGTATAATATATAATTATACTACTATAGTAATACATGTATCTTATTTTATGCATACTGTATATTATATAGTATTTCTATAGCGTATATATGTAATAAGTATGGTAATGTGTTTACAACTTACGTATAGTTATATTCTGTAAATAGATATGTTCTCATTATTATGTAAATAAATTTTACATATATATTTGTCTATCCTTGCAGGTGTTCATTTTTTAACTATTAGGAAAATGGAATCAAAATAGTTCAGACATGTCGGCATTAGTAGTGGAGAATTAAAAACAAACAAATGTGGCCCCAACTTGGTGAGTTTTGTATCTGTACTTGGTGTTTTATTTTTTATATCTCCTCCACTTTGAGGTATTTTTGAAATGTCCTATTGAATAGCTTCTGAGAGCATGTTATTCCTATAATTATAGCTGTAATAAGTTAAACTTGTAAATGGACAAATAACTTATAGATTTCTCAAATAAGGGAGAAAAATACTTTGGGGGATTAGATCCAAACCAAATCTGTCTTCTATAAGAAAAACTTTCTAAACCAGTGTTTCTCTTTCCACCAAATTCCTCTCAAAGCTTGTATAACTAGTCTTAAGGTCTTTAATATTTATGAGTTTTCATATTTTTTATTTTTTATAAACATATATGTTGTCGATTCTATTATAGTTGATCCTTAAAAATGGAGGTAAAGGATGCTGATCCTCATGCAGTTGAAAATAGCTATGTAACTTTTGACTCTCCCAAAACTTAACTACAGTTTACTGTTGACTGGAAACCTTACCAATAACATAAACAGCAGATTAACACATATTTTGTATGTTATATGTATTACATACCATATTCTTACAAGAAAGTAAGATAGAGAAAAGAAAAGATTATTAAGAAAATAATCAGGGAAAATACGTTTACAATACTACGTTATATTTATATTTAAGAAATCCACATATAAGTAGACTCACACAGTTCAAACCCATCCTGTTCAAGGGTCAACTGTATCTTGCTAGTTCTTCAGAAGCAATCATTGCGTTTCACGGTTGTGTGTAT
Source organism: Crocuta crocuta (assembly GCF_008692635.1). Lineage (NCBI taxonomy): Eukaryota > Metazoa > Chordata > Mammalia > Carnivora > Hyaenidae > Crocuta > Crocuta crocuta. The sequence continues at coordinate 178,691 of NW_027529554.1, forward strand.
CTACATTTTGGTCTTCTCTTCTGTCCTCATTTTCATTTGATCCAAACAGATCCTAGTTAAATTCAATTCTCTACCTTGAAAGGAGCTGAGATGAATTAGTCATGCAGCTAGCCAACCTTATTTTAAATTCAAGGTCACTGATCTCAGATAAAATACAACGTATTTCCTTGGTCCTTTCATTCTCCTGTGTTTCCTCGTGACTATTTTGTGTCTTGCATTTCTCCAAACTTCTAAATAAACTTCTTTGCTTATTCTTATTCACAGCAGATCATCTCACTTTCAATCTACTGAAGCAATCAGAAGAAAACTCCAAGAGGGGCACCTGGGTGGCTGAGTCAGTTAAGGGTCTGACTTCAGCTCAGGTCATGATCTTACCATCTCACTGTTGGTGAGTTTGACTCCCACATTAGATTCTGTGCTGACACCTCAGAGCCTGGAGCCTGATTCAAATCCTGTGTCTCCTCTCTCTGCCCCTCCCATACTCATGCTCTGTCTCTCTCTCTCTCTCAAAAATAAATAAACATTAAATTTTTAAAAATAAATAAAAATTAAAAAACTCCAAGGAAAAAATTCTAATAAATTCAGCTACTTGTGTTCCTGCATGTATGACCTCCTTTGCTACTGTAACCTAGGTCAGCTCTTTACCTGAACTAGATCACATCTTGTCTCATTGGCTCAGAACTAGCTTTCAAAATGATCCCTTGTCTTTCCTCCATTGTCACCATTTCCCTCTGAGCTTTATGTCTTCATTAGCATACAAACCTTGCTTTCATTTCTTTCACCTTAAAAAGGGAGTCCAGGGGCACCTGGGTAGCTCAATGGGTTAAACGTCAGCACAGGGGGCAGTCGGCTTGGGATTCTCTCTCCTCTGTCTCTGTCCCTCCCCTGCTCACACGTGCGGCATGTTCTCTCTTTCACTCTGTCTCTCTCAGAATAAATAAATAAACTTAAAAAAAGAAAGTGAGTCCACTTTGCCTTTCAACCCCACTCTTATAGTTTGGTTTCAACGGAAGCCTGATATTTGACTATGTGTATAAAAAATATTTTCTATTTGCTGAATCCCTTCTCTTTGGACATACAGGGTCAGGCTTTTACCTCTACTTCTACTACAAAACTGTAATTAGCATCATCAATGGTCATTCAGTTGCCAAAATCAATGTTCAGTTCTCCAGACCTCATTTTCCTTGATCTATGAGCAACTTTGTCAGAGTTGATTACTCTCTGCTTGTGAAACTCTTTTTGTACTACCCCAAAGACACACTCTGGTTTTCCTCCTTCCTCCTGGTAGTCTTTTCTTTTTCTTCTCTGTTCGTCATTGCTGACCTGGCTTTTAAACATTGGAGTCCCTTAGGATTGGAGTTCCTTGAGGTTCTCTCTTTTATTTTCTACATTTACATAGTAGCTTGGTGATGCCATCCATTATATATACATATAATATAGATAATGTGTGTACATATTTATTTATATATAATATATATTTATATATATTATATATATAATGTGGATATATTTATTTATATATAATGTATAAATATATATAAACAAATAAATATATATTAAATTATACACACACACTTTGCCTTCCCTTTAGAGTAT
>NW_027529554.1:180750-229352 GCF_008692635.1 Crocuta crocuta
TACCCTTTTGTGTATCTTCCATATATATATTTTAAACAACTTTTGTACTACTACAAGCCTAATGATCACTGTTTATAATTTTTGCAGTATTTCAAATCTTTTTTAAAAATAAAAATAGCTTTGTTTTTTTATTGTAGAAATACAATTCAAAATCTAATAAGTATAAAACCAGAGAAAAAATGTTTAGAAAGCAAAATCATCTAAATATGAAGAAGGAAGGAGATAAGGAAGGAGGAAGAGGAGAGGAACAAAGAGAACAAGGAAGAGGAGGAGGGAAGGAGGAAGGAAAGGAGGAGGGGGAGAAAGAAGATGAAGATGATGAAGAAGAAAGGAGGAAGAGGAAAAGGAGGAGGAGGGGGAGGAGGGAATAAGCTTGACACATCAGAGCTTGTCCCCAGTCCCAATACCTCTCCTGGGACTCTAATATCCACCTGCTTAGTCACCTTGTCTACTTGGGTGTCGAGTCAGTATCTTAAACTTTACACATCTAAAACTGAGCTCCTATTAATTGCCCCAAACCTACTGCTCTCATAATCTCCATTTCAGTATTTCTACTCTTCTATGTGATCAGAACAAAATTCTTAGTTAGTTTCTTTCTTTCCCAGTCCGTTCTTAATAAGTCTATTGTCCAAACAGCCGCCAAAGTGATCCTGCTGACAACTGTCAAATTATGTTTTGCCCATGGCCAACATTTCTCAGTGGCTTTCCCATATTGTATAATTGTACAATGGGTTTTAACTGTAAACATCTGTGGGAAGACTGGAGATTTTCTTTGTATCACTAACACTATTCCCAGATAAAAACAAAATGTTTATTTATTTATTTTTGAGAGAGAGACAGCGCAATAAGGGGAGGGGCACAGAGAGGAAAACACAGAATCCAAGCAGGTTCCAGGCTCCAAGCTGTCAGCACAGAGCCTGATGTGGGGCTCGAACCCACAAACTGAGATCATGACCTGACCTAAAGTCGGACGCTTAACCGACTGTGCCACGCCCCAGTTCCTGGACAAAATATTATTAAATGCTGGCCTCCTGAAAGCACCACCCAAATAACCTGTTGATAAGGCAAAGCTGAGACCATTGCGTCCTGTAGTGAGGGAGAACCTTGTGTTGAGAGTATTGGTAGCATTTCAGAAAAGTGAGAAAAACTGGGTTACTTTTGAGGCTTTGGGTTATAAAATAGATTTCTCAATGTGAGAGTTTAATTAGAATTGTAAGGATCATGATATAATAGTGTAGGATTGGTAGACACAGAAAGATGAAGATTTCGAGGAAAGATTCTCACAGACAGTGTCGGCAAATAAACAATTGTTTGATGCTGTCTGTGCAATATTTATTTTCCTGGGCAATTATTTCCTGTATCAGCAGTCATGTTGATGAAAATAGTGCAAGAGAAGGCATGCTGTATGAAGATATAATAAAAAAGCAAAGTTATATAACTGTAGCTAATGATCTGTTATAAACATCGATGATTTTGATTCTCACCAGATACACTCACCTTCTCTGGCTACCCTTGCCCACTCTCTGAAGTCAGAATATTAGAGAGTCTTGCTATGAATACATAGAACAGATCAAATATGAAACACTGTGTTGATTCACATATTATCAGCTCAGTTTGATCATTAAAAGTATTTAAATACATAACTGTCAAGATTGATAGGGTTTATTGACTTTATTAGATCAGCTATCAGTACATTTATGTGCCAGAGATGTGTATCATCAAAATGTTAATTTGATTGAACATTAATTAATTTATTGAACAATAAATATCCAAAATGCAAAATCTGGTCAGCACTTGCACTGTTTCTGCCATGACGGAAGCCATCATCATCTTGCATCAGAATTATTGTAATGACTCTCAGTCTCTACTTGTCTCTCTCTTGCCCATCCTTCAGCCTATCCTCCTCAGAGCAGCTGGAGTGATCCTGTTAATAGCTGTCAGATTATGTTAAATCCTTGGCCAAAATCTCTCAGTACTTTTTTTTAAAAATATTTCTCAATTTCTGTTAAACTCCACAAAATCACCCTTTATGGGAATTTTTGAGGTTACCTATCCATAATATGTAACATCTCATCATTAGGAATCCACCCTTAAAAATCCTCAATAAGAGCAACATCCTGCCCACTAATCCCAACATTGACCTCTAGGCTTGTAATATACACTCCAACCACTAGAGGCACACTTCTCAGCAACAAAACAGGACTTCCCCACTCCCAGAGGACCAATAGTAACAATTCCATAAGTCTTACAATCCTGCTCCTTGGAAATTCCAGCAAGTGGAACAAAGTCAAGCGAACCACACCCATACCTAATAAAAAGCACTGACATTTCTTTAGCCAGATGTGTCAGGGCACTACCTTTTTTCTTGCAGAAATTCCACCACCACCGACTCCTGGTCCATTCTCTTCGGATTACAAGGTACTCTAAATTCTGCAAAATGTCCATCTTCAGAACAGTACTTCTTATTATCTTCATCTCTGCCTCTCGCTGGCTCAGAGTGAGCCAAATTCTTTACCATGGCTTACAAAGCACTTTCTGATCTAGCTGTCCATTACTTTGATCTCATCTCCTACTGCTTTCAGTTACTTCCTCTGCTCCAGGCATACTGGCTTTGTTGGTGCATGTCTGGCTTGCTTGCTCCTGCCTCAGAGCCTCTGCGCTTGATGCTTCATCTGCCGGGGATACAATCCTCCACGTAAACGCATATGCATTCTTTAGTCACCTTATTTTTATTTTTCTCCATTGCACTCAACACCACCCAATACACTGTATATATCTAAGTACCTGCCTTTTTTTTGGTCTTCCACTGAAACATAGGGTTTATGAGGATAGAAATTATTTTACTTCTGAATAGAAAATTTTTTACACCTAGTGACAGTTCACAGGATCAGACTATTGGAAAGACATGTTAAGCCTCACATGCATTATTTACAAAACATTACCTGAAAATCATAAGAATGAATGAGTCATCTCTGTTGTATATTCTTAATGATCCTGTTCATGCCTCTCTAACAATGTTCAGCACATTCATTATAGTAGTCATGTTCATATTTATCTTTCTTTTTGCAGTAAGAAGTCTTTGAATTAAAAACATGTTTTATTCACATTTCTGTGGCCAGGTCCCAGTGTAGAATTGATATTCAATAAGCATTATGTAGGGGTGCCTGAGTGGCTCAATCCCTTAAACATCCGACTCTTGATTTCAGCCCGGTTCATGATCTCGTGGTTTATGAGTTCGAGCCCACATTGGGCTCTGCACTGACAGCTTAGAGACTGGAATGCTTCAGATTCTGTATCTCCCTCTTTCTCTGTCCCTCTCCCACTCTCTCTGTCTCTCACAAATAAATAAACATTAAAAAAATTTTAAGAAACCAAGTTGTATTGACCTTTGATCTCTCCTTTGTGATTTTGTTTATTCATTTTCTTATTTATTTTTGCATTTGGAAGAGAAAGCAGGCATAAAAAGTAAATGTTGACAGCTCCTCATCACTATGCAGTATAGGAAAACTGACTGAAGTCAAGTTCATGGTGCTGTGCTAATTACACAGTCCACCAGATGAAGGGGATCCTTTCTGTTCTTCCTTCTCTTGTGTCCCTGTTACTGACCAATTCCCCCATCTCACTATTTTTATGTCATTGGACTTTCTGACTTCACTTCAGTTCTCAGATCTAAAGATACATAGAAAAGAGACATGCAGATAGAAATAAGAGGGAAAAGCAGAACAGGGATGAAGTAAGAAAAGATAGATAAGAGAGGAGAGTCCAGGGCAGAGGGGGAAGGAGGAAATTCTAGGTCTGTGAGTCATTTGCATCATAAAACTTTGCTGCTGTAAGGAGATCAACAAGAAGTAAACTCTGGAAAGTGATCACATTCAAACTGAGGTGCCAGGGGGAGATTGGAAGGGGTGTGCACTGTAACGAAGAGGTATACTAGAGTAGAAGACATGAATTCACACCTTACAGGTTTCACAACATGGTACATACTATAAGAGGTGTCAGTTTTGGTGTATGATATTCAAAGTTTGAGAAGCTGAAGGATGACAGTTTAAATAAAACTCTCATCATTGGTGGGTTTCTTTTTCTTTTTTCTTTTTCTTTCTAATTAGCTCTGTTTTGAAATATTATGCTTTTAATTTTTTTAAATGTTTATTTAATTTTGACAGAGACAGAGAGAGAGACAGAGCACAAGTGGGCGAAGGACAGAGAGAGAGGGAGACACAGAAGTTGAAGCAGCTGCAGTCTCTGAGCTGTCAGCACAGAGTCCAACGTGGGGCTCAGACACACAAACTGTGAGATCATGACCTGAACCGAAGTCAGACGCTTAACCAACTGAACCACCCAAATGCCCCAAAATACTATGCTCTTAAATATCTGCTTTTCTAAAAGCTAAGCTAAAACTTTCTTTTATTGTTTGATTGCTGCTTTGTTGGGAAAGGGTTCGAGGGACACCAAAAGCTTGTTTTAAGAAAGATACTTTATTTGTTCGTATTGTGTTTATTTATTTTGATTTATAAAAGTTTTGCACATTAAACATTTAGTGAGTGACCTTGAAATGAAGCTAAACTCCAACTCAAATGTCAGCAGAAAGAAATGCCAATTTTTATGAAAATTTTGCTTATGACTTTTAAATGTGAGAATAATGTCCTTTCATTTTTAAAAACATTCTATTCTCTTTCACCTTTATTACTACTGTAACCTTTAATATTTCAGACAAAGACTTTCAATTGTTTGAATTAGTCAAATTTATACAAAGGGAACTTACGAATATTGACCATTAAAATTTACCATTTGCCAATACTAAAATAATTTCTAGAACTAATTATATGACATTTAACAAAACAAAAAGAGTATACAGGTATACTCTTTGGAGTTTTTATCATATGTTCTCTTTTGGAATTTTTTAAAATATTGTTTTATTAATATGGTGCTATAAATAATGAATTTAGATTGGGAGAAAACATCTAAAAAAATTAAGGTAGTAGACATAGAATAGAAAAAGAACCTTAATCACAGAGTTCTTATAGAGGTATGAAATCAAGGTGTGTGGCCAAAAGCTACTTTAGAATTATAATTTATTATAATTAGTTATTCAGAGCTTTTTCTTTTTTTACTTTCTTTTTCTTTTTTAAAATATTTTTCAGGTTTATTTATTTTTGAGAGAGAGAGAGAAGCAGAAAGACAGAGTGCAAGCAGGGGAGGAGCAGAGAGAGAGGTAGACACAGAATCCGAAGCAGGCTCCAGTCTCTGAGCTGTCAACACAGAGCGCAATGAGGAACTCGAACCCACCACTGTGAGGTTGTGACCCGAGCTTAAGTCAGATGCCCAAACGACTGAGCCACCCAGGCATCCATCTTTTCACTTTCACTATAAAAAATGATACTGCATGCTGCCTTTTCTCAAATCTCTTTCCCTGTCCCAGCTACACATGAAGAGCAGGAGTATTATGTTCATTACTATTGTGTTTAAAACTAATAGATTCTATCAGTTTTTATTAGCCACCAGGGAAAATTTAGAACTCTTACTGTTTTCCAAATATATTAAGCAATTTATTATAAAATGAAAGCATCAAAAAAAAATGTTAAACAGAGCTTGGTTATAATAAAACGGTCACTGTATGTTTATAAGTATTTTAACATATCTTATCCTGTTTAAATATTATAATAACTCCATGAAATAAGTACCTTTGGATAGAATAAACACTGAGACTTAGAGAGCTCCATGAACCTGTCACACAGTTAAGGTGCTGATCTGGGATTTTTAAATTTTTATTTATTTTTGTTTGAGAGATGGTGAGCATGGGAAAGGGACAGAGGGACAGTGGGAAAGAAAGAGAATCTTAAGCAGGCTGTATGCTCAGCATGAGTCCAATGCACAGGGCTTGATCTCACAATCCTGGGATCATGACCTGAGCCCAAATCAAGAGTCAGATGCTCGGGGCGCCTGGGTGGCTTAGTCGGTTAAGCGTCCGACTTTCGCTTAGGTCATGATCTCGCGGTTCGTGGGTTCGAGCCCCGCGTCGGGCTCTGTGCTGACTGCCAGCTCAGAGCCTGGAGCCTGTTTCAGTCTGTGACTCCCTCTCTCTCTGACCCTCCCCTGCTCACGCTCTCTCTCTCTGTCTAGAAATAAATTAAAAAAAAAAAAAAAAAGAGTCAGATGCTCGACCGACTGAGCCACCCAGGTGTTCCTGATAGGAGATTTGAATTCAAATTTGTCTGACTCCAGCAACTAGCTTTTAAATAGTGTGGTGGATGGTACTGCCGGTTTAAAATAACTGCTGCTCCTTTTCTAGGTCCCCTTTCTATGGAGGGCTATACATATGGTCCCCAACTTATGATGATTTGACTTACAGGTTTTCTAATTTCCAATGAGGCAAAAGCAATACACATTCACTAGAAAGCATACTTTGAAATTTGATCTTTTCCAGGCTACTGATAAGCAGTAGGACATTCTATTATGATGTTGGGTGGAGACAGTGAACCTAGCTCCCAGCCAGCCACACAATCAGGAGAGCAAACAACTAGTATAACTACAAACAGTCCATATCCATATAACTATTCTTTTTTTGTTGTTTGTTTATTCATTTTGAGAGATAAAGAAAGAGAGAGCAGGGAGGGGCAAATAGAGAGAATGCCAAGCAGGTTCCACACTGTCAGCACAGAGCCCCATGTGGGGCTCAAACCCACGAACTGAGTTCATGACCTAAGCTGAAATCAAGAGTCAGATGCTTAACCAACCGAGTCACCTAGGTGCCTGAGAATAGACAGAGAACCATTCTATCACTTTCAGTAGAATATTCAACAAATTCCATGAGATGTTCAACATTTATAAAACAAGCCTTGTTAGATGATTTCATCCAACTGTAGGCTCACGTAAATGTTCTGAGCACATTTAAGGTAGGCGAGGTTAAGCTATAATGTTTGGTAAGTCATATGTATTAAATGCATTTTGATTTATGATATTTCCAACTTACGATGGGTTTATTGGTACATAATCCCATCCTACATCAACCTCACTGGCTTGTTCATGTGATGCACTGGTTTTGGCCAACGGATGATGAAAATTGACATGTGCCATTTCCAAACAGAAGATTTATAATCCGTCACATCGTTGTCCACCTTGTTATTTTCCCCTTTCCCTTGAGCTTGGCAGTGTCCGCAGCTGCACTGAGCCTACAGTCTGGGTCTCAGGTGATGCTGACTCTGAACAAGGCACTGGACAGTGATAAATATGGAACTGAGCGTTCACTGTCCTGTGTCAATGAGACCTGCAGGTCATTTTTTGTCATAGCACAACAGAGCCTAGCTTGGCTAATACATTATTCAGTCTGTGCCTCTATTTTCTTATTCTATGTATAGAAATTTATTTGTAATGTAATTTTTCTCTTTACTGCAAATAAACGATAACAAATGAAAATCTCCTTCCCTGCAAAACATTCTGAATACATCATAAAGTCCTTCAGTAAACTCTGTAAACATACAACATAATTAAATTATGAGGGTATGAGAATTATAAAATGCCTGCTCTGGTTGGATGTTGCACAAAGTGCAAATCAAGTAGAAGAGCAAATACTTTTCAGAGATTATTTTCCATTATCTATTGTTAATAACACCTCTCTTGGTACCGGCTAAACCATTTAACGTTGCCTGCGAGCACATTTAAAACAGATTCTGTTGACAGGTGCTGTTCCAAAGACTTTTTCATCTTCAGTGAAATTATATTGCTCTCCCACTCACACTCCTTCCTTTAAAATGGTACTTCCACCCACTGCCGCCTGGATGCTTTTATTGTGGAGGAAAGACTAAAGAGTGATTCATCTGGGTTTTAATCTTTTGGCCTTTTCAGAGGAATGGTAGAATCACAGGAATTAGGGATGAAAATGATCAACTGCTTTTGCATTTACATCTTTATACCCAGAGTCATCAGCTTGCCAACAATGAGGTTGAATTAAAAAAAGGATAGGTAAACCAAAACCCTCTGATACAGATTATGAACTACCCACAGACCTGAGGGTGGGCATGGTGCTTTATTTAGAAAGATTGCCTGAAAGATGTCACCTTCATCGTCTTTAAATTCAGTCTCTTTTGGCTCAGCACATATCCATTGATTTTGTTTTGGCTGAAATCTGTTAAAAAAACAAGATAAACAACCATGAATTTCTCGTTTGCAACCATTTATGTATATGGGAAGTGACTTATTGATCTTCTAATTGAACAGTCATTGCTCACTCTTCACCAGACTATTTTTCATCAGTGTTATTTACCACTGCCCAGGCACTGACTTGACTGTCGGGCTGTGAGCAGCTCTGTAGACAAGAGTGCTGCTTCTGTGGTTACAGCAGCCATACATCAAATGCTTCTAACGAGCTAAATGGAAACTTCAGGCACAATATAAATAGACTTTAAATGATTACTGTAGCCTCTTCTTGATGGGTCAGACCTCACAAAACACTTGGTCACCTCCCATGCCATCGCTTTTGGCCCCAATAACAATTTTTTGGTGGTTGTTCTTAATAAACTTGAAATGAACAATAGTAAGGTCTAGATAATGCAGGTAAATTAAAAATGATATGTGCCTACTTCATGTTAGCAGCTTTTGACATTTCTCGATTACTTCATGGCTAAAAGTAATAAAATAGTAAATGTGTTCTAGGAAATTTCATCAAAAGGAATACAAAGTATAGCAATTAAAAAGGGGGTCAAGACTGATTATATTCTCCTTCTTATATATGGTATCATGTAGGGTGGATTATTGAGACTTCCTGATAAATTTCTCTCTTGCTTTGTTACTCATTTTACTTACTGCTTTAAAAAAAAAAAACAAAACAAAACTATCCAGACCAGTGCTGTGCAATACAGCTTTTTGCAATGATGGAAATGTTCTATAATCTGCACAATCCAATACCATACAGCCAATAGCCACAAGTGCCTAATGAGCACTTGAAATCTAGCAAGTACAACTGAGAAACTGATTTTTAAATTATATTTAATTTTATTTGACTTAAACATTTACATGGTGCTAGCAATTGCCTCATTGTGCAGTCAGGTCTAGACCATACATAATTTACATTCTTAGAATCACAGAACTTTAATGTTGAAAGCAATTTGCAAAGAATCTAACCTAAGCTGTCTATATTGTCACTCACCTGTTGGAGAGATGATTTCTGACATTATTTTCATCAATTATAGTTGCTTGCTCCATCTAATCACTACAGATGAAGCCAGAGTCCAAAAGTTTCTGGGTTTTATTCTTGTAAACCATATAACTGTACTTGTCAACCATAAAATAGTTCAAATAAGCAAATAGTATTACTAAAATGGTGAATGAGGGAGCTCCTGGACGGCTCAGTTGGTTGAACATTCAACTCTTGATTTCAGCTCACGTCATGATATCAGGGTTGTGGGATCCAGCCCCTCTCACAGAGCTCCATGCTGAGCATGGAGCCTGCTTAAGATTCTATCTCTTTCTCTCCCTCTAGCCCTCTCCCACACTCTCACACACTTTTTCTCTCACTTTAGAATTTTAAAAAATGTGAATAATAAACATATTTCAGAATTCTACATATCATCTGAAATAATGTTGCTTGCCCTTAAAATTCATGCAGAAGTCCAGAATTCTTCTCAGAGCTAGGAGAAATAATTCTAAAATTTGTATAGAACCACAAAAGAACCCAAATAGCCAAAGTAATATTGAAAAAGAAAACCAAAGCTGGAGGGATCACAATCCCAGACTTTAGACTCTACTACAAAGCTGTAATCATCAAGACAGTATGGTATTGGCACAAAAACAGACACATTGACCAATGGAATAGAATAGAGAACCCAGAATTGGACCCCCAAATGTATGGCCAATTAATCTTTGACAAAGCAGGAAAGAATATCCAGTGGAAAAAAAGATAAGTTTCTTTAGCAAATGGTGCTGGGAGAACTGGACAGCAACATGCAGAAGAATAAAACTAGACTACTTTCTTACACCATACACAAAAATAGACACAAATTGGATGAAACAACTAAATGTGAGACAGGAAACAATCAAAACCCTAGAGGAGAAAACAGGCAACAACCTCTTTGACCTTGGCTACAGCAACTTCTTACTTGACACCTCTCTGAAGGCAAGGAAAATAAAGCAAAAATGAACAACTGGAACATCATCAAGATACAAAGCTCCTGCACTACAAAGGAAATAATCAACAAACCTAAAAGGCAACTGATGGAATAAGAGAAGTTATTTGCAAATGACATATCAGAGGAAGGATTAATATCCAAAATCTATAAAGAATTTACCAAACTCAACACCTAAAATCAAACAATCCAGTAAAGAAATTGGCAGAAGGCATAAATAGACATTTTTCCAAAGAAGACACCAGATGGCCAACAGGCACATGAAAAGATGCCCAACATCACTCATCATCAGGGAAATACAAATCAAAACCACATTGAGATACCACCTCAAACTGGTCAGAAAGTCTAAAATTAACAGCTCAGGAAACAACAGATGTTGGGGAGGACGTGGAGAAACGGGAACCCTCTTGCACTGTTGGTGTGAATGCAAACTGGTGCCACTCGGGAAAACAGTGTAGAGGTTCCTCAAAAAGTTGAAAATATAATTACTTCACTACCCAGCAATAACACTACTATAAATTTACCCAAAGGATAGAGTCTGATAAAGTACACCTAAGGATACGTGTACCCCAATGTTTATAGCAGCACTTTCAACAATAGCCAAATTATGGAAAGAGCCCAAATGTCCATCAAGTGATGAATGGACATTCCATCCAAGAAGATGTGGTTTATACATACAATGGAATACTACTTGGCAATGAGAAAGAATGAAATCTTGCCATTTGCAATAACGTGAATGGAACTGGAGGGTATTATGCTAAGTGAAATATGTCAGTCAGATAAAAACAGATATCATATGTTTTCACTCATATGTGGAATTTGAGAAACTTATTGGAAGACTATGGAGGAAGGAAAGGGGAAAACATAGTTTCAAACAGAGACGGAGGCAAACCATAAAAGACTCTTAAATATAGAGAACAAACTGAGAGTTGATGGGGGTGAGGGTTTGGGAGAAGGGAAAATGAGTGATGGGCATTGAGGAGAGCACTTGCTGGGATGAGCACTGGGTATTGTATGTAAGCAATGAATCATGGTAATCTACTCCTGAAGCCAAGAGCACACTCTATACATTGCATGTTAGCAATTCTTTATATATAAAGAATTCGTGCTGAAGTAAATACAACACTTGATCATTTTTTAATTTTTTTAATGTTTTTTTAATTTATTTCTGAGAGAGAGAGAGTGAGAGAGAGAGCGAGGGAGCGAGCAAGAGAGAGAGAGAGACCATGAGCAGGGGAGGGTCAGAGAAAGAGGGAGACACAGAATCCAAAATAGGCTCCAGGCTCTGAGCTGGCTGTCAGCACAGAGCCCGACACAGCGCTCAAACCCACGAACGTGAGATCATGACCTGAGTCGAAGTTGGACGCTTAATCCACTGAGCCATCCTGGTGCCCCAATACAAAACTTGATCTTAGTGAAACGGCTGAGAAGCGATAAAGCAGAAATACAAAATATGAAGTCGAGTGTGAGTATGTATATGGAGGAAAATGGAACAGAAAACATGATTTCTGCAGAAACATTGAGAATATTCTTTGTTGCTAGAAACCATGCCTTGTTTATCTTTGTCTTTTCAGAACTGAGCACAGTAATTCTAATTTGAGAGATGACCAATAAATGTTCTATGGACATACTGAAATTAAGTGATTACATTAAGGGAGAAGAATGGCATTTCAATTGTTAGTATCCTGTCCACAATAGATTAACCAATACAGCTTAATACTTCACTAGTCTTTCATTCTGGCTTTATATTGGGGGCACCTGGGCAAACTTAGAAAATGTCCAGCCCAACTCCAGGAAAACTGAGAGCCAAGGCAATAGTAGTTTTAAAAGCTTCCCAGCTAATGCTACAGAGCAGTAAAGTTTGGAAAAGATCATTTGTTTAGTAAATTATGGTAATAAGTCAAAGTTAAAATATACTTCAGAGTCAAATTAATCTTGACTCTAATTTATAACCTTAAAATATGCCAAAAGTGACTGTGATTGGACTGATGAAAACACCTTATCACTAATGAAAATAGAAAGATAAACCTCTATCAATTTTTAAAACAATCAAGCAAAAAACAAAAAATCAGTGAATTCTATTCTCGTTGTGGTTTCACATATCTATAGATATACCTGAGAGATTAGGAAGTCCTATGTGACAGAATCAAATTTTCATGGCATAAAATGTGGGTCATAAGAGAGAAACCACTCTTAAGCATGAAACAGAGTTTGGACCTAAGAACTGGACTTCACAACAGGGCTTTGGCGTAAGGGAAGAAAAGATATGCCTATGTATGTAGCAGGTATTTGAATAATAACTGTACTTGCCAGTAACGGCTGCCATGTGTATATGTATACATATATAAGTCATATATACGTATGTATGTCATGTATATATGCCTACTGCAAGTCACACTATTCCTAGGTCTGCAAGGGTATTTTCCATCTTATTTCATAGAGAACTACTGGATTGTTTTAGTGTCCGGATTGGAAGGGACTGAACTCCTAGATAGCCATGATATTGGTAAGAATCTATGCTACAAAGAGGCCAATTTTAGAGAAAGTGATAGAGCTTAAAATGGTTTGTTCGTTTGTTTCTTTAAGTCAGAGAGTCTTTTCTCCCTTCCTGCTTATCAAAAGCCTTTATATCCTTTGAGGACAATTTTGGAAATTAAAAAAAAAAATCTCATGTATGTTAATAAAACTTTACTTAAAACTTTAATTGAAACTAGAGGCCTCAATTCCAAATATAGTTAATGGTAATATCTGAGTTAAAAAATTGTTAATAGTGTCTGCAAGAACAAAAGTAGCTATTTTCTTTTATTTGTAAAGCAAAGAGAAGTAAGAAAATATCTACTTACAACTTACTATAAAATGTAAGTAAAGGCTGTAGTACATTTATACTGTATTTGTATTCATCACAAAGTTGAGTTTCCGATGGTGCCTTTAATAAAAAAGAGATTTATGATAATTTGCATAGATAGCTCTGAAAAGTCTTCTACTCTAGACTGCTTACTTATTACTTTGAGATTATATTTTAGATAGAAAAACATATTTTTGGTAGAAAATTGTATTTGTTCACTTAAAACCAAAGTAAGTATATCTCCTAAACCTAACTTAAAGCCTTGAATATATATGTACATGGAATAAACATTCACTGATTGATTTACATGAAAAATAAGGATATTATTGGGCAAATTGAAATTTGGGGTGCCTGGGTAGCTCCGGAATAGTTCCCATATGAGAGATACCATGTATGCATATGTGTGTGTTTGCGTGGGTGGGTATATGTTTATGGACTTTGAATTCAAAAACAGTTTTTAGCTTTGGAAGTAAGAAATTATAGGTGACAAAATTTTATTTTCTGGGTCCATTAGGAGCAAAGTAAACAGATAAAGAACAAAAATCACGTAGAACATAACTATGGAATCTCCTGAAACATTTTATGAAGGGCACTCAACAAGAAAATTAAAGGAAATTTACCAGATATAGACCTGAGGATTCTGAAAATAAAAGTAAAAGTTAAAATTGTTAATTACAATGACTAATCTTTCCATCATTTGTAAAAAGTAAATTTCTTCTTAAAATATGGTCAATCAGCTTCCTTTTTGACAGACTCTGCAGTCCTTGGTGCCAGTTGGAATTCTGCATTACAAATAGAAGCTCCATTCCCTTACAGAGAGAAGAGGGTTTGATGAACAATTGTGAGAATTGTTGAGTAGATTTCTCCATTCCCCAGATTCAGGAAACAAACTTGATGACGTATGTTTAAGGAAATGTACATATTTCTAATTTTAGAATTTTATTATCAATGCAATATAATGTAAGATTTTGTATTTTTACAAATAAAAATGAATGAAAATATTTAAAAGGGAAACAATAGTTGAATTCTCTATATATGTAAGAATAGACAGATTAGAAATCACAGGGGTCTATTTAAAACCCTGCATGGCGTTTTTATTTTCAGAGAAATAAACCAAAGCAAGATAAATCTCTTTCATGTCTGATGAACAATATTATTCCTCTATTTGCATTTTAGACTATAGATGGAAAAGGAAATGATATATTTGCCCAAGATTTTTTCAAAGAGTAAATGCAGAGCCAGGAATAAAATGTCTTTTATTCACAGTTCCAAATCTCTTACTTCCTCTGCTTGACAAGATGACAACATCCTTCTGCAGCAAAACAGATTCCAATTATATAACTATCTTTGAATCAGATAAGCGATGGTCTAAGAATGCATATACACTACAAATTAAAAGTAGCATTATTCCAAAACCTGTGTTCTTCATTTTTTAGAAACAACATTGGTAAAAAGTTACAGAAATCATGCACCAAATTAGACTTTTCTAAATAATCAAATGATTCCAGATGCAGTAACCAGTGCCTTGATTAAAGAGCATACTCCAAACTTTGAATTTCACTGCTCTTAAATAACCTTCCTGGCAGTAAACATTATGCAAATACAGGCAATGAGGAAAAACCACTTCTGAAAACTGCAGTGTGCATTTAAGTAAACAGCTATTGAGCACAGAAATGTGCTTTCTGATTCTACTAAATCATTTCTTTCTAGAAACTCCAAAGTCAGGATGCTGATACACTTAAGAACATTGACCGCAATTCAAAATAAACTGAAATAGCAAATGGAATTTTGACAGATTTGTACATATTATAATCTAATAATTCCCTGCCATTTAAAAATATATCTTCTGGACTTGCCCCACTTTCTGAAAAAAAAATTATATTTCTAGAGAATGATTTTGTTATTCCGAACTTGTGTACTAATTCATGTGCCAGGCATTCCTTGCCGGCAGGGACAGGAAGATAGAGTTCCCCAATGGCAAGCTACAGAAGCTACTTAAGAGAGCTAGCCCAGTGGAAGAAATCTCCTATATTAACCTTAAAAATCCCATACAATGGGGTGCCTGGTTGGCTCAGTCGGTTAAGCATCCGCCTTTGGCTCAGGTCATGATCTCACAGTTCTTGAGTTTGAGCCCTGCATCAGACTCTGTGCTGACAGCTCGGAGCCTGGAACCTGCTTCAGATTCTGTGTCTCCCTCTCTCTCACTCTGCCCCTCCACCGCTCATGCTGTCTCTCTCTCTCTCTCTCTCTCTCTCTCTCTCAAAAATAAATAAACATTAAAAAAAATTTTTTTAAATAAAAAACAATCACATAGGAGATGCTTCCACTACACGAATCACCACCAGGAGTGTGTGTGCACTCAGCTCCCTCCACTTACCTGACTCCAACTGCTGTGTTGGGATTTTGAGTGAGTGCGCTATTAAGGGAAATCTTTGCATGTGGAAAAAAAAATCCTTTCCTTCTTTGTGAGGCTAGAAAAACTCAACAGTGCTTCTCAGAACGCAACCACAGAATCATTGCCTGAGTTCTCACAGTGAAAGTCAAATCCTCGCAGGGCCTAGACAGATAAAGAAAATACAAGAAGCAGGAGGATATAATCCTGGAAGTACTGGTCACTGTAGTGACCTACCTAAAACCGTTCATATTTGGAAAATAAAATTTTTCAATCAGCATATTAATTATTCAAAATCGTACTTGAACATTTTAGATCAAATAGGTATAAAGTTTCAAAATTTATTTTCAAATCTCAGCATATCACTTGCATATCCCTACCATGTGTGTATCTCACGTGGGTGCCCCGAATAGCTCCATATGGCTAGATGTGCTGCTACATGTTTCTTCTTCTTCTGAGTAAGCTATTCGGTCTTCGGAGACTCTACCCCAAAGGCACATATGAGACAAACATAGACATTTTCAAGTATGGGTCTCAGGTAACATAACATAATTTGAAAATCAATATTTTACTTTAGGCCACTGACCCACGCAATGATCTCTTTTCTTATCTCCACAGGATTCAGGGATTTTTGAGCAGTATATCATCTATGGTAAACACGATAACTGTATATATTTCTTCATTTCACTCATTTCACCTCGCTCTTTCTCCTTTATTTCCTTTATCTCTTCTTTTGGAGGCAGAAGACAATGTCATGTTTACTAAATTTTTATTTTTTATATTGTGTTTAATTAAGGCCAAGGAAATATACACTGATCCTTACATAAGTTATAGTGTAAACTCAAATAGATTTGGGTTTTAATGATCTTGTCTTAGGATATAGATTTCAAATTCTTTATTCTTAAAGTTGATGTCTTGTTTTTCTCTCTTTGACATATTAAAACATTTGAATACTGAGAAAATCTTCCAGTGATTTGTTTCTTTTTCCTTTTTTTTTTCTTCATTCAGTTCTGTTGAGGATTACTTTATACAGAATAAAATACATTTATTTAAGTCTACAGATTGATGGGTTTTGACACAGGACACACCACAATCAAGACACAGAACACTTCCCTTATCCTCTTTGGTGGTAAAGATACCCACCCTATGACCCCGCCTCCAGGTTAGCATGATCTTCTTTCTGTCACTAGAGATGAATTTTCTATGTTCTAGAATTTCATAAATGGGGGCGCCTGGGCAACTCAGTCAGTTACACATCTGACTCTTGATCTGGCTCAGGTCAGGATCTCATGGTTCAAGTGATTGAGCCCCATATGGGTCTCCACAGATAGCATGGAACCTTTTTGGGATTCTCTCTCTCCCTGTCTCTCTGCCCCTCACCCCCTCCTCAGAATAAATAGACTTAAAACCAAAAGAATTTCATATAAATGTACTTATACACTGTGTACACTCTTTCATGTCAACCTAATTTCCCTCAGCATAACATTTTTAAGAATTATGCCTGTGTTTATCAGTATTCTTTTTAATTCATGAATAGTATTGCATTTCATGTATCACAATTTTGTTTATCCATTACATGCACAACAATTTGTTTTATCCATTCATTTATTGATAGATATTTGGTTTGTTTTCATTTGGGGAGTTAATATGAATAAAACAGTTAATCATTCACCTGTTGCCTTCCAATTCTGGCCTGGAACATACGTGTAAACATATGTTGTCATTTCACTTGGATATAGACCTAAAAGTGGAATGGTTAGATTGTAGGCTGCACATATGTTACCCAATTGTTTTTCCATAGTGGTTTTACTGTGCTCTCTTATATCAGCGTTGCATGAGGGTTGAAGTTGCTTCATGTTCTCTCCAATACATGGTATTGTCAGTTTTTTTCTTTACCACCATTCTACTGGCTATGTACCGGCATCAAATAATTGTTGTACTTATATTCCTAATAAATGATGATGTGGAGCATCAATTATGTATATAATAGTATATACATTATTCTTCCTAGAAAGTTAGTAAATATAGTCTAAGAATATTAACACAGGGGTATGGAAATGAACCATAGGTATTAATGCCAAAAACTATTTTAACTTTTCACTGTATTTCCATGATGGAGCAGAATACAGAATATTATTATATTAAGAAATCATTTAGAGATTTACCCATTTGGGTAATTTACACCTTCTAATAATTTAAAAATTTTATATAGTTGTCATATTTATTGGCACAAAGTTGTTCCTAACATTACCTTACTGTCTTGCTAATATTTGTAAAATTGGGAGCTCCCTCCTCCATTCTTGATATTGATAATTAGTGTCTTCAGTGTGTTGCTTTCTAGTAGTCCAGCCAGAAATTTATTAATTGTTGACCTTTTTAAAAAACTCTTTGGTTTTATTGTTTTTTCTCTATTAATTATGTGTCTTCCAGTTCATTGATTTCCACACTTATTTTGATTATATTTTTTTATTATTTTCTTCCTTCTAGTAACTTTGAATTTATTTCTTTTCCTGAATTTGTTAGGTGTTACATAGATTATTTTAGACCTTTCTTTTTTTCTAATATAATGATTTCAAGTCTTATATTTCCCTCGAAGAATTGTATATCCCACAAATTTTGACATGCTATGTTTTTATTTTTATTCAAATTGGGATATTTCTAATATCTTTTTGACTCTCCTTTGACTCACGGTTACTTACAAGTGTGTTCATTAATGTCCATTTTGAGGGAAACTTTGCAGTCAATTAAAAATTTAATTCTAGTACATGCAGAGGTAATCTTTATAGTTTCAGTTGTTTCAGTTTTATTAAGACATGTCTTATACCACAGCATAGGTCCACCTTTGTGAATGGTCCATATGCTATTGAGAAGAATGTTTTTTCTGCTGTTTCTGAATAGAATATTCCACAACTATCAATTAACTTATTTGGTTAATACTGCTGATTAAGTCTGCTTTATATATTCCTGTAAAAACTTGTAGCCTCCACATAAAATTGTAGATTTTTAAATTTTTCTCCTCAGTTCAGTCAGTTTCTGCTTTGTGCATTTTGAAGTTCTCTTTTTGGAAGTACATATGCTTAGGGTTGTAATACTTTAATTAATTTCTTATCTTATCTTTCTTATCTTATCTTGAAATATCCTTTCTTCCAGGTATAATTCCTTGTCCTAAAGTTTACTTTCTCTAATATCGATATAGGTATGTCAGCTTTCTTATTATTAGGGGAATATGATATACAGATATATATTTATATTTGCTGTGTATTTATTTATTTAAAAATTTTTTAATGTTTTTATTTATTTCTGAGAGAGAGAGAGACAGCATGAATAGGGGAGGGTCAGAGAGAGAGGGAGACAAAGAATCCAAAACAGGCTCCAGGCTCTGAGCTGGCTGCCAGCACAGAGCCTGACGTGGGGCTCCCACCCACAACTGTGAGATCATGAACTGACCCGAAGTCGGATGCTTAACCGACACAGCCACTCAGGTGCCCCTGTTGTGTATTTATTATACAACTTAACTGTGTCCTGACATTTGAAATGCACTTTTTATAGGAAATATATGATTGGGTCTTGCTATTTTATTGTCTGATATTCTCTCCCTTTTATGTGGAGTCTTTATATCATTTTCCTTAAACTAATTATAGATATTGTTCAGTTAAAAGCCATGACTTTTTATTTGTTTTGTAGTTGTACCTCTGCTATTTTTCCTTTTCTCTTTTTCTTATTTTTTCATATTCCTTTTTATTTTTTCTGTTGCTTTATAGCAATAGCTTTTTGTTTTACTTTTAGCTGATTTTGTAGGATTTTCAGGTGTCTGACTGCACTCTGCCTTCAGATAATGTTATACTACTTCACATAAAATGTTAAAAACTATAATATAATTATACCTTCTCATTCCTTCTACTTTTGTTTTCATACATGTGATTTATAAGATATTCTGTATACATATGACAAACTCCACAACACGTTTTTTATAGCTTTTGTTTTAAAATGTCTGCAGTTTTTGTTCTACTGTATACTTGTCTGTTTTTATTTGTATCTCACGGTTTGAAAACTATTCGTTATAGTTTTCCATCCCTGTTAAAATACCAACTCTTTCAAGCTGAAATGCTAATTACATTGAATTGGATCCATTACATTGGATTATGTATAAAATGACAACGTTTGGTTATTTAAAATTAAAAAGTTAAATCCAAAAAAATAAATAAAATAAAATAAAATGTCATATATTTGATAGATATTTAAAATAAGAAAAGCATTTTATAGTTGTTATATATTTACTATTTCCAACATTATTACTTTCACTAAATCCAAGTTTCCATTTCACATCATTATCCTTTCACCTGAAGAACTCTCTTAAATATTTTCTGTACTGCTGGTGATAAAGTCTCTGTTTTTGTTTATTTAAAAAGTCTTCATTTTGAGGGAACCTGGGTGGCTCAGTCAGTTAAGTGTCCAACTTTGGCTCAGCTTATGATCTTATGGCTCATGAGTTTGAGTCCCACGTCGGACTTTGTGCTGAGAGTCCAGAGCCTGGAGCCTGCTTTGGATTCTGCGTCTTTTTCTCTCTCTGTCTCTCCCCTACTTGTGCTCTGTCTGTCTGTCTCTCTCTCTCAAAAATAAATAAAACCATTAAACAATTTTCAAACAAACTTCATTTGCTTTTCTTTCTGAAGTGCATTTTTGCTGGGTATAGAATTCCACATTGACATCTTTTTCTCTTAGCACTTTGAAGAGGTTAATCCATTATTTTCTGGACTTTGTGATCTTTGTTCCTCTCTAAATCATTTGCTTTTTTCTCTGACTTGTATATTTAACAAGTATTTAACAAATACTTGTGTATTTAACAATTTGATTATGATGTGCCTAGGTATTTTTTTCTTGATAGTTAGCCTAATCAGGACTTGTTGAACTACTAGGAAGTGAATATATCTCATATTTACCAAATTTGGTAATATTTTGGTCGTTACTTGTTTAATTTGTATCTGCCTCCTAATACTCTTCCTGGAACTCCAATTACACATTTATTAGACCATTTTGTATCACTGACACATAAGATGATCAAGCAGTAGAACAAGTCCCAAACAAGACCCTATTTATATGTTTTTAGTCTTTTTATATTTTTCCCAGGGTTGGGGGAGGGGGTCACATTAGAGACATTTTATTTCCATGTCTTCAAGTTCACAGATCTCTTCTGCAGTACCATGTCTACTGTTGAAACAATCTAATTAATTTTTATTCTCAGATAGGGTATGAGATATAGAACGCTCTAGATATTATATTTGGTCCTTTCATATACATCTCTAATTTTTGTCATTTTGTTGTTCATATTTACTTTAAGTGCTTGAATATATTTTTCTTAGTTCTGTTAAAGTCTTGTCTACTAATTCTATGATTGTTGTCATTTTTGGGTATGCTCACTGACATTTCTCCCTTTTATGAATCACATTTTCCTGTGTTTTCACATAGTAATTCTTGATTGGAAGTTGGATATTGTGTATTTACATGGCTGAATGCTAGTTTTTGTTGCCTTCCTTTAAGGAAAGTTGGACCCTAATCTGTTTGTGTAAGTTATTGCTAATCAGTTTGATCCTTTCAAAGTTTGTTTTAAGATCTGCTAACAGGTTTGTGGTAGCTTTTCTTCTAAGACTAGTTTATCCCTTGTATTAATTATCTACTTTTAGGTATTTATTATGGTAGCTCCCCACTTTCAGGTAATTATATACTGTATATAAAAAATTGTCCCAAAGCATTAAAGTTTTAAGAAATACACCTTCTTTACCTTACAGTGTCAGTTGGACGGGGGTCATAGCACAAATTCCTCTTCCTCTTCCTCTAGCTCCCCGTCTCTTATCAGCTGTAATTAAGCTGTGAGGCAGGGGTGCAGTCATCTCATAACTTGACTGTGGGAGAATCCTCTTCCCATCTCTGTCAAGTGGTTGTTCAGAAGATTTAGCTGCTCGTGAGTTGTTGGCTGGAGCTCTCCCTTAGTTCCTTGCCACGTGGTCCTATCCATGACACAGCTCACAGTGGATGCCAGCTTTCATTAGAGTAAGCCAAAATGAAAGCAAGGGAGAAGACAAGTAAGATTTAAGCCAATACTGTTTTCTAATTTAATCTCAGAAGTAAATCTCATCTTTTCTTTCCCTGTATTCTACTAATTATAGACAACCCACTATGTCTTGTTCACAAAGGAGAAGATCATAAATCCCAGAAGTGTGAATCATGGGGAGTATCTTAGAACACTAGCATATCCTTGCTGCAAAGGTGTAACTTGTTACATATATCCAGAATGTCTTTAGCATTCAATGAAGACTGAAGTCTGAGTGGTCAGAATTTAATACCTCTGATGTTGAATTCAACTATTAAATTCAATTCAGTTCCTCTGTTTACTTTACAGGTTCGTGAGCACTTCCTGACCTCATGGAGTTAATCCTAACACAAGTTTTGCATAGTATGTAGGAATAGGCTCAAAGGGACACTTCTACAGATTTTGGGAGCTCTATCTCTGCATAGCTCCCTTTTCTCTGATGCTATGTTGTCTACATTACAGCCACATCAGCCTTTCCAAGACCTGCCCTCTGTCTCTTTTACTCAAAACTACTGTTATACTTTGTTTTGCTTTTCCTTTCTGCACGGTGGTCTGAAGGGTGCTTCCAAGCAGAAAGCTGGGGCAATTATAGGACTCATCATGATTGTTTCCTATATTAAGAGCTGTAGTTCTTGCCCCCTGTTCTCTCATATTTGGTCATGAATATGTCATCTATTATGCTTGGTTGTGTATATGGTCACGGGAGAATGGCAAGTCTGGTCCCAATTACTCCATCATGCCCAGAAGCAGAAATCTTCAAGGAATCTTTGAACTAGCTTTATTCTTCCACAGACACTGTGTATAGTATAGTTGAGATATCTTTTTGTAATACAAATGTTAGCCTTACAGAAGCAAATACTAATACAGGACTTAGAAGTTGAAAATAACTAAATTAACAGGAGTTACAAATATCCTACAGAAGCGATTTCTATAAAGTCCTTTAATATAACAACATACTTTTTAAATATAATTAAAAAAAAAACTTTCAGAAGCACTCATCTCTTCTTAAAAGTAACGATGAATGTCAATCTAACTGTAATATAATTCATTAAAAATTCTTAACCATGTAACATTTAATAGAGCTTCAAATTGTTACTGTTGCCCATCTTTGTACACTTTAAAATCCTAAAAATGTCTTCTACAGGAAATTTTTTTCCATGCTTCACTTTATGATAATACACTTTGAAAGGTTACAAGTGAAAAGTTCATCAGCTTAATAATAGCTGATGCTGTACTCTACTAAACTCCTCAGCATTTTCCGTTTACTGTCATTCATTTATCACATGACTACTTGCAATGCCCTAGAGATTTGAAACTAATTAGCAAAGGAGCAAAATTTCCTTTGCACATAATATTCCTTGCCTTTGTGTCTAGGAAAATATTCATAGCCCTCCTTCCCCTAGCTCCCACCTGAGGCTGCTCCTCGGAATGAGCAGGCATTGCAAAGGATTGTCTAATTACTCTAACTTCTACACTGTTCATTGCACAGTGTAGACACCATGTTTCTCCTAGATGCAGGTTTGATGTAAAGACAAATTAAGCCGGTCTGTGTATGCTAAAGGAATAGTTTCTCAATAAACTGATAGAAAAGAAAATTACATATTTCCTACTTCATCCCCTTACTATAATGCAGGCCAAGTCTGGGCAAAAAGTTTTAAAAAATATATAGGTTATTCAGACCCACCAAGTTTCACTGAATAACACCTTTTAAGACATAGTATACATATTTCTACTGTTATGATTCCAGATTAGATATTTTCAGGTACTTTTCAATATGGTTTCATGTCCCTTTAAAAATAAATAAATAAATAAAGATGGTGAGTGTTAAGAAAAAAATACACTCTCTGTGTCATAACATTTATAAATAATATTTGTGTTGAGCAATAGTATTTGAGCCCAATACAACCTCTCTTTTTCTGTTTGTATGGCTCTTTTCTGTCTGTCCTTCTATGTCTTCCTTCTGCTGTCTGTTTTCAGACCCTCTTCTGCTGGGGAGAAGAGTTTTCTTAAAATTCAACATTTTGGTAAGAAAGCTAATATTCAGCTTGGAACTGAGCTTAAAATAGTTCCCAAATTGCCCTGAAGTTATGCCTGTCAGAATATTTCTAATGTAATAATTTTAAGCTTACTCAATGGCTAGCATGCTAATGGTTTAACTGCATAATTAGTTTGAACTCACTGCCTAGAAGACGACTGTGGTCTGTTGGTATAATCTAAAAAGAAGGCACAGCGTCCAATTAGTAAAGGTAAAAAGGTCAGCACAATCTTTTCACTGATTAAAAGTGAGTACTCTAAGTACTATGTTTGGAAACTTGTTTTGGTTAATAAATTCTGATTCAGTTATTAACAAAGATCATATCTTTAGTAAATGAGTTGCGTTCAGCTAGGAAATCTACAACACTAAGAAGAACCTGTTTATCTTCTATATTTTCACTGTGACTTGAAAATGGAAACGTTTGCATATTTTACATATTTCAACAATTTACTATTCTAAAGTGGAATATTAAAAAAAAATTCTGCAGCACCGAATTGGGCAACTGTGTTTGACAGTATCTAATTCTGCCTATTCTGGGAGTTACTGAAATCCTGGCTAAATGTGGAAGGAGCAGACAGCTGCTTCTGTTGTTTCTCTTTCCACAGCACAGCAGTGAACTTAAACATGAAGGTGGCATTTGAATACTAAAGCATAGCCTTCTCCTGGTTAAACTGAAGTACTAGCAAATACATAACATTGTCAGGCTCAATTAATTTTAATTCAATTAACATAACATTATTCAAACTGGACAGTGCTTGTTTTCAAAGATAGAGTTAAATCTTTTCTTATAAATAATTGTCAATCAAATTTGGGCTAAACCAATTTCTATGTCTACACAAAAACCTGGGATTGTAAGAGTTAAGTTTGCTTTTAGGTTTAGACAATTTAAAAGCAAGTACCAACCAAATATCTTGGTGTAATGAATACTGCTGAATTTCCAGATTTACCCAGGAGTTTTAAAAATATATCAATTGTTCAAATGAAGAATAAAATTACCTTTGGAAATCTAATAATGGGAATCTAGAGAGGTTAATTTCACTATGAGTCCTTTCTTATTCATCTTATTTTAGACAGATTGTTAGCAACAAAAAAAATGCAACAGAATGCAGTTTATAAAAATTAATTCTTAGGATCATTTTGATAAATAAAATATTAGATATTTAATTCCTCCTTAAATATCTACATGTGGCATTAAATATAAGCTATTTCTTTATAATAAAACAGGAGATCTTTTTATAAGATGGTACTATTATACTGGCATAGTGATACCCATGTAATAATCTTACATGCTATTGTATGTTTATAAGGATATTTGCTAGTGCCCTCAAATTATTAAAAGCAAAAATTCAGACAGTGCTCACAAGAGATCCCAAATGATAAGAAGCTATGATATTTATCGGGCATATTCTCTCTGTACAAAATGAGAAAGTTAAATTATTTTTTTTACCTGAGTTAACCAGTGTTTTTTATTTGGGTTTCTGATATACAGTTCTTATATTAAACAAAACACAACAAAAATCCCAGAGAAATCATCAAAACGTAATATCTAATTCATGCTGTTTTGAGAGAATTCATGTCTGCTAGAGTCAACCTCTACCAATGACCTTGGACTGCTCTGTTCCTCTTTGCAATAGCTCCATTTACACTTTCCATCTAGAACTTTGTGATTGGATTTACCTGGGCTTTTTCTACACTTGCAAGGGAACTGCTTACAGTTAGCCCCACACTCGTGAATAACTAGCCTGTATTATTCTAGCTTTCTAGTATAATGATATGAGATTGGCTAATCTGTTTATTAAATTATTTGGGTTTTTTTGTTTTATTTATCTGTATCCCATTCTATTACATAAAAGTGTTATAAACCAATTTGAAAAGATGTATTCAAGATAAAATGTAGTAAAACAGGAGAATAGTGATAAGAGGGGACAGTTGGAGACACAAGCAGGACAGCAGTGTAGAGTCAGGAGGTTAGAATGGAAAAATAAATCCAGAAAATAGTTTAATTTAGTAAAGGTGAGCCACAATTATGGTTCTAAATTTATTTAATAAGTAGTGTAGGAAAGGGACAGGGAAAATTCCAGAATTCCCAGGAGCAAAACAAATGGGGCGGCTGTGGGTAATCTGAGCCTCTGCTACGAACGTCAACATGCTTTGGAAGTGGTCGTCTGGGTTCAAATTCTGCGCTCCTCAGGGATGTAACTTTGGACATGTCCCTTTACCTATCTGTACCTCTGATTCCCTGTCAATCCAGTATAAATAATAGCAATGAAACTCTTATTGGGTTGCTCTGAGAAGTAAACGAGTTATTCTATGAGAAGTGATCAGCACAACGTCTGACATATAACACTTATTTAATAAGTAATGAATAGATGAATTAGAAAAAAATTAATTTTTTAGAGTGCATTTATTTCTTTTGAGAGAGAGAGAATGAGTAGGGAAGGGGCAGAGAGAGAGGGAGAGAAAATCCGAAGCAGGCTTTGCACCGACAGTGCATAACCTGACCTGGAACTCGAACTGATGAACTGTGAGATCGTGACTCAAGCCAAAGTCACAAGCGTAACTGACTAAGCCACCCAAGTACCCCTAAAAATGTATTTTTCAAATCTAAAAACATGGAAATATCGTTGTAGAAAATATTTACTATTATCTGTAAGTTTACATTTAAAAGTGATTTTACGATTATAAAGCAACAATGTTAGACCATGAGGGAAGAAACTGAGTTTTTATCCTAATGCTTCTAGATGAATCATTTGTTTAAGATCTCAGAGTTTTATGACCCAGCAATAGCACTGCTGGGAATTTACCCAAGGGATACAGAAATGCTGATGCATAGGAGCATATGTACCCCAATGTTCATAGCAGCACTCTCAACAATAGCTAAAACATGGAAAGAGCCTAAGTGTCCATCAACGGACAAATGGATCAAGAAGATGTGTTTTATCTATACAATGGAATACTACATGGCAATGAGAAAGAATGAAATCTGGCCATGTGTAGCAACATGGATGGACCTTGAGGGTGTTATGCTGAGCGAAATGTCAGGCAGAGAAGGACAAATATCATATGTTTGCACACGTATAGGAGGATTNTCAGAGTTTTAGTTTCCTCATCTCCAAAGATCTACTGAACAATCTCAGGATTTGTGCCAGCTCTAGGAGTAGCTTGTTCAGACAAAGCTTTTTTGTTGTTGTTGCTGTTGTTGTAAATAGATAATAGAACCGGTACAATGTTGAAAATCAAACAAAAAGAAACAAAATAAAGATCACTCTCAATATATTATTGAGTTAGAGAACTTGAAGCTTGGTGTTTATATAGGGAGCATATTACTGGAAAACAAGGAAAAAAAATGAAGCTGGAGACACTGGCTTCAAAGGAACCAACCTACACATCACTGCAGTCATTATTGTTATTTTCATAATTAGAGAAAGTTCATCTAAGATTACCATAGACTTTAGACAAGTCTTTTTGACGACTGTCAGAGGCAAGTAGATCCGGTGGAACGATGTGACTCAAAAATGCAAGATTTTAATTTATGATGTCATAAAGGCAAGGATTATTTTAGCTTCTTCAGTATTGCTTAGGGCTTATTAAACACAGTGGACAAGAAGATACCAAAACATGTTTCTGAATGTATTTTATTTTTGATATTTATTTTACCAAACAGCCATTTGGTAGAAGGAAAAATAGGCATCAGTGTCTAACAAACATGCATCCATACAGCAGGTCCTAAATTTTACGTGTTCACTGAATACTTCATTGCATTAGCATTCCCATCATGTGTTTCAGCCTATGAAAACTATTCAAGGTTATCATTAACATATTTTTTAAACATTCCGTAGCCAGACCATTTCAAATTATCTCCTCTTTCTCATTATGTTTTTTCAAGGGTTTAATCAGTACCCTGTCACATTGAGCAGAATGAAAGCAGGTTTGATTTGTTCCCTCCAAGAGGCCTCTGTGAGACTGAGTGCCAGACCCTGCAATGGGATTATTGTGGGAGGGTGGTACATGGACCACATACGGATGTGGCCGACTCAGGAAAAACTGAATTGAGACCAAGTTGGCAAGGAGTCCCCAACTGACCTGACCATATGGAAAGTAGATGTGCAAGTCCACCAGCCATGGCCTTAGCAGCAAATGTATAGGAGACACCCAGTGATAAGACAAAATTAAGGCCCTCTACCTGCTTAAAAATAGATTGAAGAATCCCTCCTCAATACCAATGAGGTTGCAGTGAGTTACCCAAATCCAGATGTCATCTTAGAAAGTACAGGAAGAGGGAAACAACTGGAGAGGGAGCTTGATTCTTAATTGAATGGATATTTATCCAGAAAGAGACACATGATTTGGAAGAATCCAAAATATTTTTCTGTAGAAAACTTTAAATTGTTCTGCCATAGGTCAATACAAAGAAGGCTGGATTCTCAGTTCAATTTCTTGTACATCCAAGTTAACAACACATTCACTTTCAACCCACCACATGTTATTTTCCTATTATAGCCAGAAAATACATACTACTAAAGAGAGAAGTACTTAAAAATACTTTATTCTAACACATTTCCAATGTCAAAGAGTATAGAGGCATTATTGTCAATGAGTCCGGTGAGATGGCAGTTATAATGTCATAACTTTCCTGTCTTAGTCATCTCAAGCTGATGTAATACAATAGCATAGATTGTATGGTTTAAACAACAGAAGTGTATCTGCTCACAGTTCTAGAGGCTGGGAATCCAAATTCAGGGTACTAATATAATCAATATCTGGTAAACGTACCTCTTCTTGGCCTACAGATGACCACCTTTTTGCCATGTCCTCACATGGTGCAGAGAAAGAGGGATAGCAAGTTCCCTGGTGTCTCTTTTTACAAGGACACTAATCCCATCATAAAGGCCCCACCCTCACCAGTCCATTGAAACCTAATTGCCACCTAAAGGTCCTATCTTCAAATACCATCATGTCAGGGATTGGGGCTTCAACATATAAATCTGGAGAGGATGTAATTCAGTCAAAGCATTGTCTAATAAAAAAGATACCAAAATTCCTGCACTTCTGTATTGTCAGTAAAAAGAAGGAAGAAAAGATACTTATCATTTTTAAGGGAAGATTAAAAAGGAGTTAAATATTAGGGACCTTGAAGCGTAGACACACAATTACTTAGGATCCTGACTGCCTTGTGAATCCCCATGTGAAGTTTGGCAAGGGACCCCTGAAGTCAGCCAGTGTACAAGAACCAGTTCTGCTCCCCCGAGTCAAAGCCCACAGCATCTTTAAGCCATCTCAGGAGCAGGCTGTGACCCATTTTGTAAAGTACAGCATTAGTTCCGGCAGTATCAAAATGAATGCTTGGCCAATCTCCAGATTCTCAAAGAAGATATAGAGGAGTTTTAGCAGTGCCATTTTAGGAACTTTGTCCTGTGTCTTGAATAGACAAGGAAAAACATTTTGGAAAGCAATCAAGAAATCTTGTGAGTCATTCTGCACTATCATTTTATATAATTTTTTTCTTACTTGTTGACATGATATTTGTGGAATACCAGGCCTGGTTTTTATATAACATCTATTTAAAAAGAAAATATCCTAGGGGTAGCCTGGTCAAATGATGAGAGTTACTTTGTAGAGTCCCTGTCAGATAGGGGAAAATTCACTCAGCTAAGAATCTAGATTCTGGAGTCTACTCCCTCAGCTGTTGTCACTAACTAGCTATGTGGCAATGATTAGCTACTTAATCTCTAGACCATAAAATCTGCCATCTGTTAAATGGAGCCATAGTAACCCCTTTACATCCTTCTGTACTTGTCTTATGTGTATACTGAACAGGATAATGGTGGTAAAAATACAATTTAAAACCAGGAGATAGTATATAGGTACAAAGTGTTTTTTTTCTTTCTCTCTCTCTGTCTTTATTATGCTACCTTGAAATGCTCTGATTACTCTCAAAGTAGGACAAGGATGGGTAAAATACAAGTAAAAGTTAGAAACATAATGTAGATATGTCAAAGCCTAGCTGAGTATGTTTTGAATGGTTTGCGGTTACTTTAGTTTTACTGTTTTAACAGTTGCTAAAATGAACGTGTCACCCCTGAGACTCTATCTTGTATTTCTGCCTTCACGAATGCCAGACTATATCATGAAGGGTACACCATCCTGGTTAGTAGTATTTCTGTCTGAAATATTTTATAATCTCTGGGCCTCCTTTTCAGAAATAAGAAAACCCAATTCTAGAGTGGATGCCTTGACATCTTGACATCAGAACTATTAAAACCTAAAGTGTGTTTGTCTCTAGCTCTCTCTTCCTTTTATGATGGCAGCTTTAATCATTAGAGCATGAGCAAAGCCAAGATTCCTTATCTCAAAACCTCCTGAGCAGACACACTTTATAATTCAGGTTATTTTAGATTTATAAAAAGATAACATTGTATAAATTGTATAATGTGTTAACATTCTAGCCCCCTTTACCCAAAGGAATGAGTGTAGCACCTCATGGCCAAATACACCAATATTTTGGCAACAAAGCAAATGAATATTCACAAGTGTGATAAATAAAGATTGGAAATGGCTTCACCATTCAGGGTAATATTCGCAGCCAAGTAAGTCCAAGTCAGGCCAGATGTTGCAGCCAACTGAGTTTAAGAAGTTTGGGTTTTCAGAGTTGTTTCAATATTAGAACTTCAGATAAGAGAATATATAGATCTACAGAAGGAAAGACCTGAAGCTCACTTTTTAAAATTTTTCTTTTTTTAAGTTTATTTATTTAAATTCATGTTAGTGAACACAATGCATAGTATTGGTTTCAGGAGTAGAACCCAGTGGTTCATCACTTATATATAACACCCTCCTTGATGCCCATCACCCATTTAGCCCATCCTCCCCAGGAACCTCCCCTCCCACAAGCTGAGGCTCACTTTTTACACCCAGCCTCAAATCCACCAAAACAGTCAACTTTTCCAAGGTGGAAAAAACAGACCAACTCTCAATCTCCATGTCCACTTCTCAAGTTTGTGTTTGATGTTAATTTGTTGTTAATTAAAGATTGGTCATGGATTTCTTAAATATGTTTCTATTTAATTTGGAAAGGACCTTAGAAATCACTTGATAAACACCTTTATTTTATTAATAATAAACTTTGCTCTGAGAATTACATGAAGTTTTGTATATGGAGAATCAAAGCATAAATTTTGGAGTCAATTAAATCTGTCTTCAAATCCTTCCTCTGCTTCTTGCTCGTAGTATAAAACATGTAATTTACTCCATTTTTTTTTTACCTCAGTGTCCTCATCTGTAAAGGGAAGGTTGTAACACCTCCATCACAGACTTTCACATTTATTACTATTTATTTATTGCTACTAAGCAGGCACTGTACTCGGTACAATACATCAGGATTGTTTTCAGGATTAGGTTGACAATATATATTAAAACTTAGCACAGTAGCTGGCCCTTTATAGTAGTAATTGCTATGATCAATTATTATTATTATTATTACCTAATGGTAGAGTCATGGAATAATAACTCAGCTCTCTGGGATCACAATCCATTTCTTCTTCAAGAAAAATGGTGGGATGTGGGTATAGAAATGTTTGCTTATGCCAATATGCCCCAGGAGTAATACTGGATTTGGAATACTACAATATTAGTACTTCAATATTAGTGATTTTTTTGATTCATGTCTGAGAATTACCTAACTTTATGGTGCCATTGAAATGTCCTAGTCTTGGGAAATTCCTTCTAAAAGAGTAGAATCTCAGAGACCGCCTAAGTTACAGACTACAGACCGCCCATGTTTATTGGTTTGTCATGATCATTCTTTTATTTCTTAAGTACTTGAACTAAAATTTTATAGCTAAATGGGAACATAGTGATGTCTAATAATAACCAGTGTTCCACTATTTTTATTACTGTCATGATGCAATAGCATTTTTAAGAAAAAAATATAATGCAAATATCCTGAGCTAGTGAAAAAAGGTTAATTGTTAGAATACAATTGCCAACATTAATAGCACTTTATACATTTTGTTGTAGTAGATGCTATATGAAAATGAATCAACAATTTATCATTTCTGTTCTGTATGAAATTAAAGGAGTTCCTTTTTTTTCTTTTTGCCTTTTAGTGAATTTTAAAATTTGTAATATTCTCTGTGCAAGAGAGTGTTATTTTAATGTTAAGTCTAAGTGTTAAAGAAGCTGTCAAGGACAAAGAGTATTTTTTAGCCTAGAAGATACAGTGTATACACTTTGCTTTTCACTGAAACTTTTCTGTAATTGAATGCTAGTTGTGGAATTTTTGAAGTATGTGGGAGCAAACTGGCAGTCACCTTAGCAGAAATGTTCCCTGCTTTCACTCAAATAGAAATGAATAAACTGGAAGCATTTCTTTCCAATATAGAATAATGATATATTTAACATTTTGCACGAAGAGAATGAAATACCTTTGAGTCATAAGATTCTGGCTCGTTAAATGGAAGCAGCACTCAATAAATTGTTGTGTGTGTGTGTGTGTGTGTGTGTGTGTGTGTGTTTAGTAGAAAGAGACATAAACCAGTTAATGGTTTAAAAGTTATTCAAATTCCTATGAGAAAATTCATCATAATATAACTGATACATACACTTCATTCAGGTTACTAAGTCCTATTTATACAGAAGCTCCACTTTTCATATATTTTTAAGATTTTAATATTTTTGAGGAATTATAGTGGCATAGAAGAGACACAGTATGGGCGCCTGGGTGGCTCAGTCATTAAGCGACCAACTTCGTCTCAGGTCATGATCTCTCAGTTCGTGGATTCGAGCCCCGCGTCAGATTTTGTGCTGACAGCTAGCTCAGAGCCTGGAGCCTGTTTCAGATTCTGTATCTCCCTATCTCGCTGACTCTCCACTGCTCACACTGTCTCTCTCTCTCTCTGTCTTAGAAATAAATAAAACATTAAAAAAAATGTAAAAACAGTATTTGAGGGGAGTGGATCTTTTTTATTTTCAAAATCCTATAACAAAGTTCTTGTTCTAAGATGAACTTTGTTTCAGGATTGAGCAAGGGACGTATTTCTCAGGGAATTTTCCAGTGATTTCTGAAGATTGTAGAAATTATCATTCCAGGATTTCAAAATTTCAACAGCACAGGTGAAAGATGGAAGGTTATAAAAATAGTTTGCAAAGGGGCTCTCAATGCAGAATGGTAAGCTGGAAAAAAATAAAGTGTAAGCAAAAATGTTTTTCCTTGGCCTTGTCTTTGACAAACAACATTTCTGCACTGACATGACAAATATTAAGAACTAGAAGTTCTAGAGGCAGAAGAAATAGAGAAGATGACTACAGTATCCACTCTTCTGGCCCTCTACATGAGGATACACACGGAATAGATTTTAATTATGGCTACCAATTCCGTGTTGCTTAATGTAAAGGGATTCTAGACAGAGAAGTGCAGCCTAAATCAAACAAAGCAAATGATAACCTCAGAAACCCATTGAAATGATTCATTATTAAAGAACATCCATAGTTTCTAAAAATGAGTGTTGATAAATATTAATATTAAAGAAAGTCTGGAAGTCTCTCTCATTGCAATTTCCCAACTTGAATGTATGCCTTACCTTTCATGATATAAAAAAAAATCATAAAAATTTGGAATGTAAACCAATTCCTTGTTTTCCAGTTTGCAAACAGTGGTGCTTGTGGTAAGGGAAAGACGGTAGATGATATAAACCTAGCTTTTTTTATACTAAACATATTACTTACTGGTCCAGACCAAATTCACCAAGTGAAATATTTTTATTATGACACAAATTTTTACATTGTCTTCTTGATGACTTAGAATACTTTGAGTGTGAAAGTTGAATTATCTTAGTATTACTCACCAACTTAGATACTGTTGCATAAAGCCGTATAAAGAGCTCTTTAGTTACTCTTGAATATCCAGTAAGTTGTTTGAACTAGAAAAAAATGTCAACACGTTATATTCACATATCACATCCTCTGAGAATACAATTTATGCTTGTATGAGACTATCTCAGTATAAAATTTCATTTTGTCAAACAGACTCATGAACTACTACGCTAATGTATATTTATTTTTCTTTTTCTATATTATAAACTCATACCAAACACACTTGGAAAACTGCATACCAGGAGACTATTCTCCCCTCTTTAAAGAAATAACTTGTAACATTAACAAGATATAGTAGAAAACCAGAGGGAACCACACCCATTCATAATACAAACATCCTAGGTGCATAACTACCAGCAGTACCAGTAGATTATAAATGACAAAAGCAACAATACTATTTTCTAAAGATGTGAAGGGAAAGTAAGTCTGAGACAAGATGGACAGAAACATCCTTCATCCTGCTTGGTGATACTTAACAGGCCAGAGGAAAAGAAAGCAATCTGTCTCCAGTACTTGGAACCCTGCACAAAGACCTAATTAGAATCTAGGTGACAGCACTGAAGGCAAGTAACGGATTAAGAAACAGAACTATAATGGCCATTTATACTGAAGTATTTTATTTTCCCTTGAGAAGTTACATCAATGAATTGAAAGGTACCGTGCTCCACTTTTCAGATAGTCTAAGACCTGGTCTCGAAGTCAGGAAGTTGTTCAAGGCAGCCACTTGACAATTATTCGTTTCACTAAAGATGTAAGTGTAATCAAAAGTCCTGAAATTTAAAAAAAAATCATTTATACTAAGATATGAAATTAATTAGGCTACATCTAAAGAGATAACAATTACTTTCTATCACGTGCTCACTTCATATAAAAGGAAAGCAGAATCGCCTGGATGACTCAGTGGGTTACACGACTGACTCTTGGTTTCAGCTCAGGTCATGATCTCATGGTTCCTAGGTTCAAAAACCCCATGAAAGACTCCTTGCTGACAGTGCAGAGCCTGCTTGGGATTCTCTCTCCCTGCCTCTCTCGCTGCCCCTCCCCTGCTTTCTTTCTCTCCTTCCCTCCCCAAAATAAATAAACTTCAAAAAAAAAAAGAGCCAGAGAGAGAGAAAGAAAGAAAGAAAGAAAGAAAGAAAGAAAGAAAGAAAGAAAGAAAAAGAAAATAAAGAAAAAAGGAAACAAGCAAGCAAATGTTAAGCATGGATTCAGAGGGAGCTTAGGAGTCCATACTACCTCCTTTCTCTGAGCCCTTGACAGTGAACACTACTTGGCAATGGTCAGCTCAGTTTACCACCTGTCACTGCACAATGATTTAAGAAGGTCTCCACTCTCTTAAAAAAGCCAAGCTATGAAATTCAGTGAAATATTTGTGTTTCTAAGGATACTTCTTCCTCTTGAAAAGTAGAAATAATCTGTCTCGAATGTCTACCAAAGATATAATTTAATCTGGCAAATAATTACAATAAAAGTGATAGACTTGACACCAAACCTAACAAATTCTAGAATAAAGACTAAGAAGATTGTTGATGATGTAAATGATGTAAATGATGTTGATAAATAAAATTTGTATATGTTGGCTATAGGTATGATCTGGAATAGAAGCTCTCAACTCTCAAGGAACATTAAAAGTACCAGAGAAAATGTTAATACAAATTACTAGGTCACATTCTAGATTTTCTAAATGTGGAAACTTGGAGCCTACATTTTTTAAAAGCCGTCCTGGCGGTTGTAATATGTGTTCTGATTTGAGAAGAATTAGTCTAGACTGAGAATTCTTATTTTACTTAATCTTAGGTATGCATCTTTTTGTTCCTAATAGAATCAAAAGTATAAAAACTATATATGATTAGTCTTATATTTGAGAAATTATCTAACTAATATTTCTTTCAATCTTAGCATTTTAGTTTTGCTTGTGTATAAGCCTCACTTGTGTAGGGTTTTTCCCTCTAAACAGCTGACAAACACATTTAGGTTAAAAACAGACAAACAAATAACAACAACAACAAAACTCCTCCACCTGACAAGTAGCCAGGTAATTGTGAATTGAAAGTAAGTAATTTTTTATACTGATGAAACTTCTAAATATATGACTAAAAGGATTATGTTTGGTGTATCTCAAGGTTCAGAAAAATATCACTAAGTTGAGAACACTATTTTTTTAAAGTATGCCTTTTATGGAATAATATTTATTAATGAAAATAAGTCCATTCCTTTACCAGAAATCCATTTAATACAAGACTTCAAGGACTTTACTTGTCAAGTTCTTCTCTTACTCTAAGTAAGGTCCCATCCCTGTTGAATACTCAGTTCTATTCAGGCATCATCACTCTTCACACAAAGCACAACTGCAGTAGATCTGTGCTTCTGTGATTGCCCCCTGACAGTGCTTACACAGCAGATTGAGTTAAAACTTCTGGAAAAGAGAGGATAACACAATACAGCACCACAAAATAAACAAACAGGAATTTTAGAAGCCCTGTTTAATTGCATGAGCGAATATTATATATGTATGTGTGTATATGCTTTTTTCCCTTTTCTAATTTTGGGATAATAATCATATATTCAAAAAGGCAATGTTAATTTTAAAATGAAGAAGTGGAACAACACATCTTAGGAAGTAACTCAATTCTGACCTGGATAAAAATAGCCCAACACAATTGTTTTAAAATTTTTTATTTTTATTTTATTTTAATTTTTTAATGTTTTATTTATTATTTTTGAGAGAGAGACTGACAGAACGCGAGTTAGGGAGGGGGAAGAGAGAGAGGGAGACACAGAATCTGAAGCAGGCTCCAGGCTCTGAGCTGTCAGCACAGAGCCTGATGTGGGGCTCGAACTCACAAACTGTGAGATCATGACCTGAGCAGAAGTCAGACGCTTAACCGACTGAGCCACCCAGGCGCCCCCACAAATTTTTTTTAAAATATGACATTAATAAAACTTCCTTTGCTTCGGTTTTCTCTCATCTATAAGTGTAATGATAGTAACTATTTCCTGGAGTTCTTGTGCAATTGAAGGATCAAGCATTTAAAACAACGTTTCACAAATGGTATATACTCAATAAGAATTAGCGATTATTATTTTCCTTCTTTCATTTCAAACTCTGTGATTATAAAGAATGTCCCAGAATCTATTAGCTATATTATGAACCATAAATTCATCTAAATAATTCACCTTGTTTTTCCTCACTGGTTTGGATTATAAATTATTTTCTAATAAAGGTTGTCAACAGAGAGTGAAGTTTCAGAGAAGCAAATACAGTAACAGTCAATCTTCCTCATTATTTTGGGATTCCATAATTGTGAATCACCTAATTGCTAAAATTTATTTGTAACCCCCAAATCGATACACAACAGTGCTTTCACAGTCATTTGTGCACATGTGCAGAATGGCAACATTTTTGAGTCACTGACATTTTCAACTAAGATCTAGTAAGGCAATACTCTGCCTTCTTATTTCTGCTCTCACACCACAAGCAAGTGTTCTTTTCATGGTCTATTTATTGCCATGTTTTTGTCATTTTTATGCTTTTTGTTGGTGATTGAGCTGTTTAAAATGGTGCGCAAACATAGTGCTGAAGCACTGTGTAGTGTTCCTGAGTACAAAAAGGCTATGATATGCTTTATGGAGAAAGTATGTGTGTTAAATAAGCTTCACGCAGGCATGAGTTACAGTGCTGTTGACTGCAAGTTCAGAGTTAATGAATCAACAGTATACTACAACCAGAAAAGAAAAAAAGAAATTTGCCAATCTATACATGAGGTCACTCAGAGAAATGCTAAAGTAACATCTGTATACTGTGTGGTAAAGCTATGGATCAGATGGAAAAGTAGCTCAATGTGTGGATTCATGAAACGAAAACAGATTTTTTTATTTTTGTTTTTAAGTATAGTTATAAGAGCATGTGGTGAGGCACAAATGCTGACCTGTGCTCAACAAATGTTAAACCCTTCTTGACTATTGTTGTCTGACTCACATGTTTCATAGGAGAATTCTGCAGACCAGGGGCCTCCAGAAAAATCTTAAAATTACTTGCTAAGTATAAAAGGGTTATGTGGAAGATAAGTTTTCAATTCTGAGGAAACTGGAGACTGGTGTATTTTACAAGGACATTGGAAAATGAAACTATTTAATGCAATGGCCTCTGGGGTCCCTAGCTTTAAATCATTCAAAAGCCATGTAGTAAACTGTTGATGAGAAATATATATTAAATGAGGTGTCTTTAAATAGAAACTATCATAAAACAAGGTTACATATTGGTTGATGAAAATGTTGTGACCAGAGGCGTGCATGAACCTAACTCTGAATTTTTCCTAGAAGCATTTCCCAGTTCAGTGTTTTGAGGTTAACTTACAGAACATAATTGCCACAAATAATGAGCATTGACCATATCTGTCTTGATAGCTACATTTTTACTTTAGATTAAGATGTGTCATTATGTTTTTATTTTTATGCTTTTTTTTCTCCTATCTTTATACTTTCCCATTACAGAGTGTATCATTCATCATTATAGCGAAGGTTAAATCATTGACTGGCTTCTTTTAATTTCAGTTATTCATTGTTTTTGTTGTTGTTGTTGTTGTTGTTCTGTATAATCCTCTCAAAAAATCTTTTCCAATGTTCATCATTCTTGTTCTAAGATTCAAGTTTTCTTCCTTTATAATTATCCTTCAGTCTGAAGTATTTTCTTTTGCATTTCTTTATTGTAGTTCTGCTGCTGACCAAGTTCTTAGTTTTCTTTTATAAGAAAGTATTGTTATACCTTCATATTTGAAACATATTTTTGCTGGATGTAGAACTCTGAGTAAACAGTTCTTTTGTTTTAGTATTTTAAAGATTTTCTTAGCTTTTTCTGGTCTCTGTTGTTTCTGATGCAAAGTTGAAGTTATTTCAAATATTGTTCCTCTGAGTGTAATTTATCATTTTCTGTGGTTATTATGACAATTTTCTCATTATCATTGGCTTTCAATAATTTTAAATAATGTATTTTTTGCTATAACCACACTTGTAATTTGCTAAAATTCTTGAATATAAATATTTATATTTTTTTATTAAATTAGGGAACTTTTCAACCATTATTTTTTCAAACATGACCAAGTTCAATACTAATAGGCAGAATGACATATCCTTTATATAGAGGAGGTAAAAATCTATTTTTACCAACAAAACCCAAATCTACCAAATTGGTACCACAGCTTTCAACTAAGCTGTGAGATGAGTGAGATAATTTTATTCCTGTGGTTGGTTAAATCTAGTGAGAAGGATACATAAAAATTTCTTGTATTGCAGGAATTTTATGATAATGTACTGCATGATCCTGGATCCTTTCTATTTTTTTGAATATTCCTTCTTTCTTTCCCTGATGATTAAAAAAATAATAATATCATTGTAATATTACAAAATAAAGACACACCCCAAAAACTATAGGTCTATACACCTCTTGAGTATACACAAAGATTCTTTGAAAATTAGTCTCAAATAGGGGTGTCTGGGTGACTCAGTTGGTTAAAAGTCCAACTCTTGATAATGGCTCAGGTCATGACCTCACAGTTTGTGAGTTTGAGTCCCTGTCCAGCTCTACACTGTCAGTGCAGAGACTGCTTCAGATTCTCTCTCTCCCCCTCTGAATCTTTGCTCTTTCCCTGGCTTGTGCTCTTTCTCTCTCAAAAAAATAAGCAAACATATTAAAAAAAACTATTCACATATAGACCATAATCATATAAAAAGGGCAATATATAGTGACGATGCCAGATTTACCTCAGATACGCCAGGTTGATTTAACACATTCTGAAAAATTAATCAAAGTCATTTACTTTAATAACCAAATAGAGCATGGAAAAACACATGATAATGTAAATAAATGTAAAAAATTGTTTTAAAGAAGTCATTACTCATGATAAAAACCCAGAACAAACTAGACAGAGAAGAATTTTCCTAACATGATTAATGAGGAAAATTACAGCTAACATCATACATAATGATAGAAGACTGAATGCGTTTACCCTAAGACTGGGAACAAGGCTAAGTGTCCACTTGTGCTACCAATGTTGATTATATACTGATGGTCCTAGCCAGCACAATGGAGTAAGACAAGCAAAAAAATTTTTTTTAAAAATTACAGATTTGAAGGCAAAAAACGAAAACAGTCTTTTTTCATAAACACATGATTGCATTTTATATAAAACCCTACACCTTCTATGAAAAAGTACTAAAAATAAAAAATGTATTTAGCAATACCATAGGGTAAAAATCAATATACAGAAATTTTTATATGAAAGCAACAAACGTTCTAAACAAAATGAAACATCCAATTCAATTAAAAATAACAACCAAAAATTTAAAAGTTAAAAAAATGTGAATTCAAGCCCTCTGTTGGGCTCTGTGTTGACAACTCAGAACCTGGAGCCTACCTTGGATTCTGTCTCCCTCTCTCTCTGCTCCTCCCCCATTCTCACTCTGTCTCTCTCTCTCTCTCTCAAAAATGAATAAAACATTTAAAAAATTAGAAGTTTAAAAATGGCAACCAAAACTATGAAATGCTTAAGGATATTTTAACAAAATAAATACAAAACTACAAAATTATACTGAAAGAAATAAAAGAACATCTTACAAAAATGGTGATATAAACCATGATCATGAATAAAAACCTCAATATTGATTAATACACCAATTTATCCCATATTGACCTACAGATGTAACAAAACTCCAGTATAACAATTATCCCTGTAAATTTTGACAATCTGATTATAAAACTCACATGGAAATGCAAATGACCTAGAATGGCCAAAACAATCTTGAAAAGGAAAATGAAGATGGAAAAATGTCATTACCTTATTTCAAATCTCACTGTAAAGTTATAATAATCAAGATAGTATAAATTTGACAAAGAGACAGACAGACAGATAGCTCAATAGAACAGAACTTAAAGCCCTGAAGTAAACATATACACATACGGCAAATTGAATTCTGAGAAATGGGTTAAGGTAACGCAAAGATGAAAAGAATCATTTTAAGAAATGAGGCTTCAAAAGAAGGTTGGAAGATGGTGGCAGAGTAGAAGGACCCTGAGCTCACCTCAGCCCACAAATACAACCAGGTAACTATCAAATCATCCTAAATAGCCCAGAAATTGACCTGAAGACTGGCAGAACAAATGCCACAACTAACAGTAGAGAAATGGCCTCATTGAAGAAGGTAGGAAGTGCAGAGGTACAGCTTAGGAGAGAAACAGATGGTAGCTACTTCAGAGGGGAGGGAGCCATGATCTCAGAGGAGAGGTGAGAAACAGACAGCACACAGGGGAGTCACAGGGGAAATATGAATCTCCCCATAGCATTTGGCTTGCAAAGTGAGAGGGGCTGAATTTCCTGAGTTCTTGCAACTGGTGCGGCTTAAAGCCTGGAGTTTTAAAGATTAGTGGGCTTGGCTAGGATAGAGCCTGTGGGGTAGTGGGCTGCTCTTGGAAAGAAGGCAGTCAAACAACCCATGGATATACAGCATGGACACATTGAGAGGAATGGTGCCTGGCGCCTGTGGTGAAGAGGTTATCTGCTGATCTCAGCCCATCCCAGGAGACAGCATTCAGAGAGTCCCCTTCAGGAACAAAGGAACTGGCCAGCACCATTTCCCTCCTTGCCCCTCAGAATAAGCACAGAGCCACGTACAGGCACCCATGAGCACACTCAACACTGACTACCTACCCCAAGCCCTGTTCCTTCTCTCCTTGTACTGTAGTGGAATTGCCCCTCTCAGTCACCCTTGTCTTAGTTTCAGTGCAGCGGCCTCTTCCTCCCAAAAAGCAGCCCAGAACCCTGCTCATACCACGTCTCTGGACCCAGGAGTTTTTTGGGGCCTTGGTTTCAGCAGTGGTGGTAACAGGTCTCATTTCACAAACATACCAGAGCACACCTAGTTGAAACGTGCCACATTCAGGCCAGGGACCAAACACTGCCCAGAACAGGCAGAGAAAGACTCTGCAGATGACTCTCCTGAAGGAGAAAGCTGCTGGAAGAAAACAGCAGAGCATATGCAGCACACATTGAAGACACTACCAGATGTATGAGGCCCTGGGTAACAGGGGATCCTACATGGAAGGACACTACAGGACCTCTTCTTCATAAGGCCATCACCCTCAAAAGCAAGAGACTTCCTGAAGCACAGAAATAGGCACCAAGACTTAGACAAAATGAGAAGACAGAGAAATGTATTCCCAAATGAAAGAACAGGATAAGGTTACAGCCAGAGATCTAAACAAAACAGGTATAAGTAGCATTCCTGATAGGGAATTTAAAGTAATGATCATAAGGATACTCAATAGGCTTGAGAAAAGAGTGGAAGACATAAGTGAGACCTTTAACACAGAGATGAAAAATAGCATAGCAAAGATAGAGGGCTCAATAAACAAAATGAGAAACAACTTTAATGGAATGAACAGCAGGCTGGAAGAAGCAGTGGAATAAATGAATAACTTAGAAGACAGTAATGGAAAGCAATCAAGCTGAACAAAAGAGAGAAAAAAAGAATTATGCAAAATGAGAAGACTTGGGAACCTCAGTGAGTCCATCAAATGTAATGACATTCATTTTATGAGAGTCCCAGAAAAAGAAGAGAAAAGGGGCAGAAAACTTATTTGAAGAAATAATAGCTGAAAACTTCCCTAATCTAGTGAGGGAAACAGATATTCAGATCCAAGAG
The DNA here is from genome assembly GCF_008692635.1 of Crocuta crocuta. Lineage (NCBI taxonomy): Eukaryota > Metazoa > Chordata > Mammalia > Carnivora > Hyaenidae > Crocuta > Crocuta crocuta. The sequence goes on from NW_027529554.1 coordinate 222,796, forward strand.
GCTGAGAACTCCAATCAAAATCAACAAAGGCAAATCCACACCAAGACATATTAAAATTAAATTTGAAAATAGAGTGATAAAGAAAAATCTTAAGCAGAAGTAAATAGCAGGAATAAATGTTATAGAAACTAAACAAACAATACAACAGATCAGTGAAACAAGGAGCTGAGTCTTTGAAAAAATAATAAAATTTATATCCAAACTGATCAAGAAAAAAAGAGAGGACTCACATAAATAAAATCACAAATAAGAGAGAAGAAATAACAATCAACACCCCAGACATACAAACAATTAGGAGATAATATTATCAAAAAATATATGCCAACAAAATGGACAATCTACAAGATATAGATAAATTCCATTTCTTTCTAGAAACATATAAACTAACAAATCTGAAACCAGAAAAAATAGAAAATTTGAACAGACCAATAACCAGCAAATACATTAAACCAGGACATCAAAAAACTCCCAACAAACAAATGTTTAGGACAGAAATCACAGGTGATTTCTAACAAACATTTGAAGAGGAGTTAATACCTATTCTTCTGAAACTATTACAAGAAATAGAAAAAGAAAGAAAACCTCTAAATTCATTTTATGAGGCAGCATTATACCAACACCACAGAAGGCACCACTAAAAATGAGAACTACAAACCAATATCCCAATAAATATGGATGCAAAAATCATCAACAAAATACTATCAAACCTAATCCAACAATACATTAAGAAAAAATATTCACTACAATCAAGTGGGATTTACTCTTAGGTTGCAAGGGTGAGTCAATATTCACTAATCAAAGTGAATAAGAGAAAGGATAAGAACCATATGACCATTAAATGATCAATAAATGCAGAAAAGCATTTGACAAAGTTCAACATCCATTCATGATAAAAACTTTCAAAAAAGTAAGTTTGGAAGGAACATATCTCAATAGGATAAAGTCCATATATGAAAAACTCAGACTTAACATCATCCTTAATGGGGAAAAACTGAGAGCTTTTCCCTCTAAGTTTAGGAAGAAAACAAGGATGTCCACTCTCACCGCACATAGCACATGTGGGTCCTAGCCACAGCAATCAGACAACAGAAAGAAAGAAAAAGCATCCAAATCAGCAAGGAAAAAGTCAAACTATCACTTCTTGCATATGATATTCTGTAGCAAACCCTAAAAACTCCACCAAAAAAACTGCTAGAACTGATTTAAAACATTTCAGTTAAGTCACAGGATACAAAGTCATTTTACAGAAATCTCTTGCATTTCTATACGTCAATAACGAACAGTAGAAAGAGAAATTAAGAAAACAATACCATTTACAAAAATGAGATACCTAAGAATAAACCTAACCAAAGAGGTGAAAGACCTATACTCTGAAAACTATAAAACACTGATGAAAGAAATTGAAGGCAACACAAAGAAATGGAAAGACATTCCATGCTCATGGATTAGAAGAACAAATATTGTTGAAATGTCTGTGCTATCCAAAGCAATCTACAGATTTGATACAATCCTTATCAAAATACCAATCGTTTTTTTCAAAAAGTAGAACAAATATCCCAAAATTACAGAAATACAAAAGAACCCAAATAGCCAAAGTAATCTTGAACAAAGAAGAGCAAAGCTGGAGGCATCACAGTTCCAGACTTCAAATTATATTACCAAGCTGTGGTAATCAAAACAGTATGGTACTGAAACAAAAATAGATGCAAAGATCAATAAAACAGAATAGAGAACCCATAAATAAACCCAAAATTATATAGTCAACTCATTTTGACAAAGCAGAAAAGAATATCATCCAACAGGAAAAAGATGGTCTCTTCAACAAATGATGTTGGGAAAACTGGACAGCTACATGCAAAAGAAAGAAACTGGAGCATTTTCTTACACCATACTCAAAAATAAATTCAAAAAGGATTAAGACCTAAATGTGAGACCTGAATCCATAAAGTCCTAGAACAAAGGCAGTAACTTCTTCAACATCAATTTCTAAATTTCTAAATATGTTTCCTGGGGTAAGGGAAACAAAAGTAAAAATAAAATGTTGGGATTACATCAAAATTAAAAGCTTCTGTGTAGTGAAATAAATAATCAGCAAAACTGAAAGGTAACCTATGGAATGGGAGAAGATATTTGCAAATACCATATCTGATAAAGGGTTAATATCTAAAATATATAAAGTACATATCAAACTCAACACTCAAAAAACAATATAATTAAAAATGGGTGGAATATATGAACAGACATTGCTCCCAAAGAACATATACAGATACAACAGACGCATGAAGATTCTCAACATCAATGATCACAGGAAATGATGGGGATTGGGTGAAATAGGTGACAGGGATTAAGAGGGCACTTGCTGGCCATATGGAAGTGTTGAATCACTATATTGTACACCTGAAACTAACAAAACTAACTGGATTAAAATAAAAACTTAAAAAAAAGAAATAAAACTTAAAAAGAAATCTATTTTTATTTTTTTATTTATTTTTTAGAGAGATAGAGGCAGAAAGAGGGAGACACAGAATACCAAGCAGGCCCCACACTGTCAGCATAGAACCTGATGTGGGGCTCGAACTCACAGTGAGATTATGACCTGAGCTGAAATCAAGAGTCAGACACTTAATCAACTGAGCTACTCAGGTGCTCCTAGAAATGTATTTTTCCAAGAAAACAAACAAACAAACAAACAAAAGAAATGAGGCTTCAACAATAGGAGTTCTGTACCATAAAAAATAAACTTCCAATTCACTCATATCATACCTGAAAATTACCTTAAAATAAACCATAGGACCAAAGGTAAAAGTTAAAATTATATAATTTCAAGGAAAAAAGGTGAGAACATTTTTAAAGTGATAGACAACCAAACATTTCTTAGATAGGCTATCAGAAGTATGAAACAACAAAAAAAATAGTAATAAGCTGAACTCTATCAAAATAAAAAATTACCCTTCTAAGGTCAGATGACGTTAAGGCTTAAATGAAATAATAATTCATGTGTAAATGAAATAAAATTCAAACTACAAATTAGGAGAGAATATGTGTATGTGTGTATGTATGACAAAGCAATTGTATCTAGAATGTGTAAAGAACTTTTACAACTGAATGAGTAACACAATTTTAAAATTTAGTAAAAATTGAAGAGTAATTATTTTTTAAGTTTTTATTCTAACTCCAATTAGTTAGCGTACAGTGTAATAATAGTTTCAAGAATAATTCTAAAGATATACGAAATATCAATAAACATCATTAGTTGAAACAAAGTAAACTAAAACCTCAATGAGATACAACTATACACATACAAATGGCTACCGTAAAAAATGGTGGGAATGAGTGGTGCCAATTATGAAAAAACTACATTGCTGGTGGGGAAATATAATGACACAACCCATTCTACAAAAATAGCTGGGCAGTATCTCATAAAGGCAAACCTACAATTTACATATGATTCAGTAATTCCACTCTTTGGGATTTATCCAAGAGGCATGAAAATTTATCTCCTCACAAAGACATATGAAAATGCTCACAACAACTTTATTTATAATAGTTAAAAACTGAAAGCAACTCAAATGTTGATTAGCAGGGAAATGGATGTCCTAATATGCAGCACAATGGAATACTACCCAGCTCCAAAAAGGAACCAAGGAAACATTAAACAACATTGTGCGGAAGGAAGTCAGAAATGTCATGCTGAAAGAGAGGGGCTAGGTATAAGAGAGAATGTACTTCTTGATTCCGTTTATGTGAAATTCTAAAAAGTTCAAAATAATGTATATTGAAACCGCTAAGGAGCATAAGGGAATTTTTAAGGGTGATGAAAATGTTATTTATCTTGATCGGGAGAGTAGTTTTACAAGCGTATTCATCTGTCATAACTCAGTGAATTGCTCGCTGGGAATGGATACCGATTATTCTAAAGTTGACAAAAAGAGACTAAAGTCTGCACCTTCATTTTTTACTACCCTTTTCATATCTTGGATTAATACTTGGTAATAATTAATAAACTCATGTGTCAGGAATTGTTATCAATGCTTTACAGATATGAATATTTACTAAGGCTGGTATAGAATTTTATTGCTTGGGGGTACTTTAAGTGATTTCCCAAGTATTCTTTCAAGTCATTATAATCCCCATCACAATACTGCAAAGTATCCTAGGCAAGGGTATTTTCCCCATCATTTTAAAAGTAGACAACAACAACAACAACAACAACAACAACAACCTGAAACACATTGAAGTTAAGTAATGTATTAAGCAAAACCATTCAGCTACTAAGGAGTAGATTTGGAAATCTAGTCCTGTCATCTTTCTGCTAATCATTCGCATATTTGTGCTGCTGAAGTGATCACTCTGCTAATCATTCTAAATAATTCACTGGCAATTTGTTTGAATTGAATAAATCATATATTTTTGAGTAATTCTCAAATTTGGAAATCGACGCTATTTTTTTTTTTTTTGTCCTTGCACTTCTAGAGGAAGAGGCTTGCGTAGTTTACTCATCACTACTTAACTTGGTTCTCATTTTACTGCAGCTATTGTAAACACTTAGTCCATTTGCAACCCACATATGGAGAGAACACTGCCTCCCATGGACTGTGTTTATCTTGGGTGGTTAATGATCCTGAATCCAACATCTACCAAGGTTATGGCTCAAGGAGCTTTTCCAAAGCACTCATTTGAAAGATATTTTTTCCTTCGCAGAAGGAAATTCTATATGAAATCTTGCCTTCTGACTCATCTGCCAAGTCCAGCACATTGCATTTTGTCCCAAAGGCACCAGACAATGGAGCCAACCCATCAAATTCCTGCCATAAATTTAGCTTCAACTACGAGATTATTTCTCCTGGGAAGGATGTTTCACACCCCTTAAGCAATCCCCCGGACATTTTAAATATTTTTCTCCTGGGGCGCCTGGGTGGCTTAGTCGGTTAAGCGTCCGACTTTCGCTTAGGTCATGATCTCGCGGTTCGTGGGTTCGAGCCCCGCGTCGGGCTCTGTGCTGACTGCCAGCTCAGAGCCTGGAGCCTGTTTCAGTCTGTGACTCCCTCTCTCTCTCACCCTCCCTTGCTCGCTGTGTGTGTCTCTCTCTCTCTCCTAGAAATAAATAAAAAAATTAAAAAAAAATAAAAAATAAATATTTTTCTCCTTATATGAGTGCTTATTATTTAAGACTAAGCGACGAATACTTCTGAACTAGATATTTTCTTTATCATTGTGCTTTTGCTGTTGATTTAGATGATTTAGATGTGTGTGCATGCACGTGTGTTTGAAAGAGAGAGAGGATTGGAGGAGAGGGAAAGGGAGAGAACCAGAGACGTAGGGAGAAAGGAGAGAAGGGAGGAAGAGAGGGAGGAGAGGGAGGGAAAGAAAGGGAGAGGGAGGGAGAAAGGAAGAGAAAGGAGGATATTTAAAATATGTCTATTAGCTAGGTATTCAGTGGCGTGATTTGCGGGCCAAATAAGAATGTTTACAGAATTTTTTTCCGTTCTGAAACACTTTTGGGGGAGTCTAAAAAGTAATTTATTTTAGATATAACATGTATCCCGACTATTAATAATACGATTTATGGATAGCTACATTTCCAATGTAGATAGTTTAGATTGGAATACATAACTATAATGTGGCAGGCAGAAAATGCCCCTGCTCCAATATGCCCACGTCCTAATCCCTAGAATTTATGAATATGCTATTTTACGTGGGCAAAAGGACTTTGCAAATGTGATTAAATTAAGTAACGAGATGGAGAGATAATCCACGATTATCCAGGAGGGCCCAAAGAAATGTCAGGGGTCCTCACACGTTAAAAGGAAAGCAGAAGGTACAGAGGGAAATACAGAGATACTAAGCACTGCTGGATTTTGGTTTTTTGTTTGTTTGCTCATTTTTTATTTTAATTCTTGTGTAGTTAACATATGGTGTTATATTAGTTTCAAGTGTACAATATAGTGATTCAGCTGGCCTTTGAACGCAGAAGAGGCCACCAGCCAGGAGTGCAGGCCCCCTCTAGAAGCTAGACAATTCAAGGGAATACATTCTCCCCTAGAACCTTCAGAAAGAATGCAGCTCTGGCCAACACCTTGATTCTAACCTACTCAAACCCATTTCAGACTTTGGTACTCCAGAACTGTAAGATAATACATTTGTTTTTCGTCTTAAGCAAACAGATCTGTAGTTGTTTGTTACAGAGGCAATAGGAAACAAACAGACCTAAGCAGGACGTAGAAAGGACTTTTCCCCCCAGCAAAATGTATTCTTTATTTACTTAAACATTTATTTACTTCTAGGAAATAAGTGTTTTCCTAATTTCAAGCAGCTATGAGAGAGCTGCTCTGTTCCTCCACACGCATTTGCCAGAAGGTCAAACTGGAAGTCACATATATGTCTATGGATGGGAAATAAAAGGGAAACTCAGATGTTCCAGAAGATGAAATTCTGAACCGTGTTTAAATCTTTCCTAGAAATAGACATTGCTGGGTAGAAATATTCAGATGCTGCATAAATAAGCCTGTAAACATTGGGCAAGATTCATGGAACTAGCAAAAAAAAAAAAAAAAAAA
>NW_027529554.1:229387-350668 GCF_008692635.1 Crocuta crocuta
AAAAAAAAAAAAAAAAAAAAGCCACTGAACTACTTTACCAAATATCACCATTGAGGAAATGTATAAAACATATCACAAAGTATAAAATCATACTTTAATACAAATGCCAGATTTTAAAGGAAGCCCTTTAGATATCCTCATGGTGGGTTTTATTGTTTCTTCCACAATATTCAGATGTGCAAGAAATTTCACAAGAAAACAAGTCAGCAAGCTCATAAGAAGCCAGCAAATTCTTCACAAGTCAAAGGGGCTCTTGAACCTACAAAAAGACAAGAAGCAAGTGTAAGATTATAAAATGTTAAAAATGAAATTCCATCACAATGTCCTGTTTTCAAGCTTTACTGCAAATGCAACACAAATTATCAGTGTTAATTACACTTTGTCATATGATTTGAGCTCACTTTCAGCTCAAAGAAAGATTCAATTCATGTACAAAATCTGTTGCTTACCTGATGTCCTGAAAACTACAGGTGGACATTCCCAGTGCCAAAAAAAAAAAAAAAAAAAAAAAATTCAGCAAAGCTAAACTATAGGAAAATGCAAGGTAGTACGCTTTTGCTTGATGCTTCTGAATAGTAATGTGAAGTCATCAAACTGATACTTAGAAATGGTAGAAAGACATTATCTTGATAGTTTCATTTTAGTTTCAATGCCAACCTTGCAAAAAAATCTCCATGTTTCTGTTGCTATTTTCTGAGTTAAGTTAACCATGATGATCAATATTTAGGGTCAAAAGTAATTGCCCTGATTTTATTTCAAGATTAGCCATGTGTCTTCCATTATTGTGACCTTATTTATGCCATTTACCTTCTCTTTCATAAGTTTGTGGCTAAGGGTGCTTCTGCTCTTTTTTTGATGCCTGGAGTTTTAAATATTTACCATCCATTGTTTTTTATCTGGTTGACTGCGGAAAAGAGGAGGGGTCAGAGTGTGAACAAAGAAGTGTCTGCATATATATATACTCATCCAATTTCTCCAACACTCTACCATTATCTGATATCCCTTCATGTCTTTAAGATAATCTTTAACATCATTAGCAAAGTCAGTGAAGAGCTTCTGATCATATATAAGGATACCATTGAGGAAAACTTAGTGATAAATGGATCATTATTTCTAATGATGAAAAACATCCAGTTTTTTAAATAAATATCTTTTAATTAACTGTCTAAATTCATCTATCCTTACATGTTTCAATACATTCATATTTAAAAAGTTATTGGACCCCTGTTGAACACATTCAGATACACCAGAACAAGACTTCCTTCTGTAAAAACCATAATTTTCACTACAGTCATGCTCAGCACTGCATTTCTGTGAATTTGTATTTTTTCTAAATTCTTCAGAGTGAATTGGTTTTTCTTTCCTTCCTTCTCTTTACCTTTATATCTCTGGTTTTATGTACGTGCCTTATACTGTGAGTGTAAATACTCACTAAAGACTGTTGTTGGGGGTACCTGGGTGGCTCAGTTGGTTAAGAATCCGACTTGAGCTCAGGTCATGATCTCATGGTTCCTGGGTTCAAGCCTCACTTTGAGCTCTGTGCTGACAACTCAGAGCCTGGAGCCTGTTTTGGTTTCTGTGTCTTCCTCTCTCTCTGCCCCTCCCCCACTCACACTCTGTCTTTCTCTCTCTCTCTCAAAAATGAATAAGCATTTTTAAAAATTAATAAAAAAAAGACTGTTGTTGGTTTTTGAGCTGCTGCTTCTTTTGTGGCACTGTTATACCCAGATCGTAGTATCCTCACCGACCAGAGACCACCAGGGAGACCGAGTCACACATGCAAAGGCAAAGGGCTTTATTACGGGCTTAAGCTCGGCCTCACAGACTTCACCAGCATATGAGTTCGTGCTGAGAGCCTCCAACATGGGCAGAGTAGGGTTTTTATGGGGTCTGAGACGGGGGAGTTACAGAAGTTGTGACATGGGAAGAGTGATCCAATCATAATAATTCAACATCATTGACAGCGGGTTTGACCATACACATTGTCTAGAGTATTCGTTACTTTTGGCGGGATCCAATTACAACGTTTAGAGTACCTTTAAATTCAACCAATCACAGAGCGAGTCTAGGGTCTTGTTCGGCGACTAACAGGTTAACTTTAACATTAGGTAACAGGGTCCTATCTATAGTTTCTATCTCCAGGCCTCTCCCTTAGTAATGTGGAGGGTGGTCACTGGCCTTTCCTGATTGGGTGTTGCAAGGGTGGTTTCTCCTGCCTTGGGCAATGTGTAACTGCCTGATAGTTTCCGGGAAGCTGAAACTCAGGCCTTCTAGTTCAGAGGGGAAACTTAAAGCCTGTCATGGAGTCAGTTTGGTTTAGACGTTTAGACTTGTGGCCTTACAGCACCAAATCTTTGATTGCCCTTTTCTTCAAGGATATTCTTGGTGGTATCTTTAAAATACCTGGAAGTGTATATAACTGACCTGATTTTTTTTTTTTTCAGATTTTCTTCCATAGCTTCTTTAGCCTGTTCAATTTCTTCTTTATGATGCCTCACAAAATCCTTGGTAGACATCATGGCATCAAACGCTTCCTTCACTGAACCCAAAATGTTTCCTTTGACTTATTTTTTAGCCCTGTTGTTTCCTCTGCCCTCTTTCTTGTTTGCATCAGTTTCTTTGCTGGGAGCCGCACTGGCCTCGCTGGATGACAGTCACAGCGAGGAAATGGTAGCGTTTGCAGAGCTCCTGCCATGAGAAATGAAAACTGGTATCTCCTTCTGCTACTACTGGCTCATGTTGGAAGTGAGGCTGCTGATATTGACCAGGCCTCACAATATTCCAGATCAGACCGATCTTCCCCACACAGATTGCTCATAAGGAAAAGCATATTCCTGCCTTTTCCAAAGAGATTTCAGATGAAAACATTGTGGATGATTGTTAAAAGCCTCTTCCTAAGGGCCTTGCAGATCCAAGACTTACATAATAAAGGGGGCTTGAGTCTGGCCCTGAGACAAAGAGGCTAATTTAGAGTTAAGGGCACCCCAACCATTTGTTTCTGCCTGGAGCACTGGCCGCCCCCCACCTCAAGGCATTGTTATCAAGTAGTTGGAGTGAGTTATTTTGGCCTTGAATATGCTGATTGCTCCCTGAGGAGGAACCTATTGAGGAACTTCTCCTTTTGTGATTATGGGATCAGAGGTGTTCTCCTGAAAGATCTGTTTGACCCCTGCTCACAGAGAAGTAACTTCACCCTTTTATGCTAAAAACATTGTCTGGTATGCTAAAGATGCCTGCCTTTCTCATAAGATAAGCGTCTAAATCCCCTACCTCAATCACTATTGATAAAGGTTATGCATGAGTCTTCTACAAATCTATGTTCTGGGAAATTCTTACATATCAAAGAAGTTTGTTATCAGAAATCATTGTCTAAGGCAAATGCCACTTCTGTGCCATTCCCCTTATAAAATAAAGTTGAGTCCCAGTCAGAGCTGAGATGCCTGCCTGGTGATCAGAAAGAATCTCGGGGCTCCCTCACTCTCTCTCTCACTGACACCGTCCATCCTTCAGGGACCCCTGGACCTGCCGGAGCCGGCCTCTGGCATTTCTTGTTTTACATTTCTATCTTTTGCCTCAATATAGAGTCTTTCCCACAAATCAGAACACCGCTGTCCAAAGTTTAGCTTCTGCTTCAGTTTGGTGAGTCTTCCCCATAAGATTTCTATTTCCTTTTTTTCAGTCAATACATTAGGAGAGTCTGAGTTGCTATAGGACTCACTAGGGCTTCACTGCTGGTGTTCCACCTTTAAAGCCATGTTTATTAGATGTTCTGTCTCCAGTTCCCTCCTTAGCATCTTTGCTTCTGTCAGGAGAGTCTCCCTTTGGTTAAGGAAGCTGTTTGTCTTTAGCTTTTTTTCTTCCAGATGCTGCTTAAGTTTCTGATTTTCTATAATGAGTCCAGTCCCTGTCCCTTTATCTTCCAATATCCTAATCTGTTCTCTTAGTTTCCTTAACTCTTCTAATGAAGATAAGGCTTTTGCTTCCTTCTACAGAGATATTCTTAAATAATGATTTTTCTGTATCAGTTCTTTTTCTGAGTCTCAAAGGACATCTTTCCTTCAGTAAGGGCCCAATATCTTGTAAGGTTTTCCTTCAATGACTTATAATCTATAAAGATTCTTGTTTCTGTTGACACTGGGAAAGATAATCCTTCATAGCTTTCAGTTCATCTTCACGTATCTTTCTGACTGTTGATGCTTCTGAAGCTGAACTGTGCCATAGAAATGCCCAATTCCCATGCTGATCGCAATCACAAATCAACTATAACACACTTATTGAGACCACTGGCATTTACTTATTGAACTGGCATTTACACAGCTCCCTGGAGGGTTTGGTTTCTTGTTTAGGGAGTAGCTGCTCCCCACATTCTGAGTTAAGAACACTCCTCTTCCTAGCATGGCATCATCAAAGGCAGGACTAGGCTGATGACTGGTTTCATTACTATTTGATTTATCATTGCTAGCCTGGGATGAAAACATGGTTTCTGGATGACAGAATGTATACTGGGTGCTAGAAAAAGATCCCATGTTAAAGTCTTCGGGACTCTGTGCTTTTTTGAGAATTATAGCTTCTTGGTTTTCAATTTCTTCTAACTTAGGTGGCTTAAGGTTATCAATATCAGAATCATCACTGTCAGTTCCAAAAGAGACATTGTCTTCAGATGACTTTTCTTCTTCTTTCTCGACTGCTGACTTTGTTTCCTCCAAAGCTGGGTAAGCAGTTTCTTTGTCCATAAACACTGTGCCATTTTGGCTCCTCACTCCCTCCTCTGACTGCAATATTTGTAGCTTCTCTTACTCTAAAGATGTACATTCTGGAGCAAGCTCACAGCTGTCACTGGCTGTACTACATTCAGAATTCACCATCTCTACATCAGACCCTTCATAATGGATGACAGTCCAACCATAAGATGAATCCCTGTCTGTCACTGGAATTTTCAGACGTTTTTCAGGTCTGAACGGGCAGCGTTTCCTCCATCCTAATGAAGTGGCTGCCACAGTGGTGGCGGTCATAGCCTATAGAAAGTATGTTGGTATTTTTATTTCACACCCAGTTTTAAGCCCTAAGTGCTTCTGTTTTGTAGTCTTCGTGGCCTGGAATTCTAATAAGTGGAAGATAGGATTGGCAGCATTAGCTCTTAAGGTGACAACACTGAGGTATTTCTAGGAGGGTGACAATCCCAGCATTAGAGAATATTACCCCTCCTAAAATGTCTGAAATTTAAGAATTTGAGACTATCTTCCACAAGTGTCCTTCTAAAGTATCTGAACTCTCAGGGTCAATATGTGGTCCTAGTATAAAGTACTTAGTAAATACGTGTTAAATCAACAGAGAAAATGGCTGCCTAGGAATAATAAAGGTATTTGATGCATAAAATCACCTCCTCTACGGGGTTGTCAGTGTCTGAGTGTCACCTTGTATTTCTGTGGGGTGAGGCAGAGTGCACTTTTGAAGAAATGAGACTAATAAGATACAATTTAAACGCATATGTTTTGGAGGTAGATAGTATAAATGTACTTACCAAACAAGCTTACTGTGAGGCATAAATGATTCAGTACAAGCAATGCGCATAGAAACATAGCAAATAAGTACTGGACACAAAAAGAAGCTATAGCTAAACCCCATGAGTTGAAATGGAGTGTTTGAGACAGCAGTGAAAGTGATGTAATTTTATTAGAAGAAAGGTTCATGAGATACTGAAGATAAAAATTCCTATTAAAACATTTGCCTAGAGCTAGCCCTGGGCACTAAAACAATCTGACATTAACACTTTCCTAGTTTAGAGATATTTTTCTTCCTTATTCTTCATATACACACTGGCTTTTGATGAATTTTCACCATTTTGAAGTCATAGGCTCACAATATTGACCTCATTAACAAGGGGCAAAGAAAAGTTGCATACTCAGTTGATAATAAAAATTACTATGGCCTCTAATGATCAATTAATTGAAGTAATAGCTGCAAAGCAAAGTAAGCAAGCAAAAAATAATGGCTGTTGTCAAATGGCTGCTTGTATATGACGTCATGTCAGGGCAATGCTGCTTCTCTTTTTGTATGTAGGTCTAAAGCCACTGGACACAACCACATTTTGTAGACAGTACAGCCCGAAGAGGCATATTATTTATGAAATGACTGTTCACATATACCTGTCACTGAAAAAAATTCCATTGTCCCTTTTAATATTCTTTGACTCTATTTTTATTTTTTAATTTTTTAAAAAAAATTTAATGTTTGTTCTTGAGAGAGAGCGGGGTGAGGGGCAGAGAGGTAGACACAGAATCAAGAGCAGTTTCCAGGCTCTGGGCTGAGCCCACAGCTCTCTCAACACAGAGCCCACATGGGACTTGAACCCATGAACCATGAGATCATGACCTGAACCAAAGTTGGACACTTAACTGACTAAGCCACCCAGGTGCTCTCTCTATTTAAAAAAAAAAGAAAACAAAACAAAAATTACTGATGTATAAGGTACATACGATAAAATGCACAAATTTCAGGCATTATTTTGATAGGTTTTGACAACTGTATACGCCATGTAACCACCAGCCAAAACAAGATACAGAATTTTTCTGTTATCTCAGAAAGTTCTTCCTGCTCATTCTTAGAAAGTAAGAACCTGCTCTATCACTACTTTGGTACCAAAGTTAACTATTTTCTGATTTTTATTACCTTAAAGTAGTTTTGTTCTTTCTTGGACTTCATATACATGGAATCACAGAAAAATAGTCTTTTGTGTCTGGTTCCCCTTGTATGGAATGTGACATTAACGACATTCGTCCCAGTTGTGAGTATACCAGTGTGTTCCTTTTTATTGCTCAATAGTATTCCATTGTGTGAATGCAAGAGGATTGTTTATCCATTTCTTCCTCATAGCAATTTGGTTTCTGTTATGAGGTTATTATGACAAGGTTGCTGTTCATATTCCTGTCAAAGATTTTATGTTGACATATGCTTTCATTTCTTTTCAGTAAATACCTAATTCAAGATGGATAGTAGACTTGAATGAAAAAGCTAAAACTATAAATCATCTAAAAGAAGTGATAGGAGGAGATCTTCAAGCCACTCGAAGCAAAGATTTTTTTAGATAGACACATAAAGCACCAATCAGAAAAGAAAAAAACAGACAAATTGAACTTTGTCGCAAGAAAATATTCTCTGTACCTGAAAATGTCATTTAAAAAAATGAATAGGCTAGCCAAGGAGTAAGAATAAGATATTTTCTGTTTTTTAATGTTTATTTATTTTTTGAGAGAGAGAGAGTTCAGGCAGGGGAGGGGGAAAGACAGAGGGAGACACAGGATCCAAAGCAGGCTCCAGGCTTCGAGCTGTCAACACAGAGCCCAAAGTGGGGCTCGAACCCACGGACGGTGAGATCATGCGTGACCTGAGCCAAAGTCAGATGCTTAAATGACTGAGCCACCCAGATGCCTAAGGTATTTTCAATTTGTATAACCAACACAAATTTTTGTCCAGAAAACATAGAGAACTAATACAAATCAATATAAAAAGACAAAGGGCCAGTGAAAGGGGTGCAAAACATTTGATTGGATAATTGACAAATAGATCCTGATTAGAGGGCTTGTATTACCTAATTTCAGGCCTTATTTTACCCTAGACTATTCTTACAGTGTGATATGGGCAAAATGATAAAACAGTGAATGTAGGAAACAGAGCAGATTGCCCAGGAAGAAACTGAGATATGGATGTGATGAATTCCCGTTTTAAACCAATTCTTCTGCTGCCTTTTGCCCCATTGTTTCTTCAATATCTAGTGTTGTCCTTGTTCTTGTGTTTCTGTGATCTCTCACAAAATCACAAAATCACTCCCAAAGTCCACTCGCTTCTAACTCTCCTCTTTTTCACTAAGGTATATGTTATCAACCATGCATTAAGAAATCCTATTTTCTCAACAAAACAACATACTATGCCCTAGTTGACTGGTACCTCATTTAATCTTATTTGTAGACCAACAACTTATTTGCTGATACAAATACTTCTCTTGGTTGGTTGAGGAAATGTGCTAAAGTGAAACAAGCATCACAAGAACATAAAGTTTACAGAAGAAAAGGGTACAAAGTGTCTCATCGCTCTCCTTATGCCACATGATATAGGAAACCCTGNGAGAAGTACATTCTCTTGGGAAGAATACATTTCTTGAGGAAATGTGCTAAAGTGAAACAAGCATCACAAGAACATAAAGTTTACAGAAGAAAAGGGTACAAAGTGTCTCATCGCTCTCCTTATGCCACATGATATAGGAAACCCTGACTCCACACCTGTGTATATACAGGCTTCTCTTTCTTGACAAATCAAGTATCAGACATCTCAATGGAAATGATATGAGATACATCACTTTTTCTCAAACTAGAACCCATAGAAGGCTGGTCTCTTTTAATGTTAGATTTATGTAAATGGCCTCAGTTTCTGGTCTCCTCAGTAATGTGGTATGATCAGCTGCTAATGGTATTTTTAATGATATGATCTATATTTGAATATTAAAAATAGGAGTAAGCCATGGTAATAAGTAATAACAGGGAAGAATGATAATCCTGTTGTTTACTTATTGTTTGCTTATGTATTACAAATGAAAATTTTTAAATTTGGGAGAGGTTGAAGAATAGCTTCTAAGTCACAGTCAGCACTGGAATTTGAGCCCAAATTTGAGCTGGGCTAACTCAAAACTCCTATCGTTCCCATCGCCAAGGCAGTATTGCACTATGGTTAAGGACAAAGACTTGGTGGCACAATTTCTGGATGAAAATCCTGACCCTGTTACTCATTCATTGTTTAAACCTGAACAAGTCATTTGATCTTCCTGAATACTATGTTTCTCATGTATAACATGGGAATAATAAAGAACCTATCTCATGAGATAGCAATGGGGATTAAACATGTTAATATATGTAAAGCCCTGGTAAGAGCTCCCTGCACCTAATACAAGCTCCATTAATGCCCCTGTTATTATTAACACACTATATACATTTTATTATGTATATGAGTATGTATCCACTTAGCATGTTGTAATAATTTCTGAATATCTTTTAAGTGAATTAAAATGCAATCTGTAATTCCTCTTGAGAGAGAAACTTCATGTACTTATTTACATTATACACTAAGATGTTTTGGAGGGTAAAACATATATATGCTCATGAGATAGTGGGTAATATGATCATAATTATGTTCTGACTGAATAAGCAATAGGACTGAATCATGCCCGTTACTCAATTAGCCATGATCTATAATCATCAAAACTATAGCTGCTATCTTGGCATGATTTTTTTTTTTTTTTTGGATTGGGTCATAAGGAGTGGCTATAGATGACACTGTCTGTCTGACAATTAAAATCTAAATGATCATAGTGCTTCAAGATGTCTGTCTACTAACTGGAAAAGTAATTGACAAGGTATAATTTGCAAGTTTGTCAGTATTAGGATTTAACTAGTATTCCACTATTACATATTAAAGTTTAGAGATTCATTTTCTCTGAAAAATTATTAGTGCTTTATCATCTGTTTTGTAGGAATGAATTTTAGAATACAAATCCCAAACAATCATTTTTGTTTAAGAACTTATCCCCAAATAATGGTTTCAGATTTTTCACTCAGAGTAATGTAAACTCTTAAAGAAATTTATTTCTAACCATATCAGGGCTGCATCACTCACATGTTTCTGTCTTTGCGTTTCCCTTTCCATAAATCTTCCCTCTTTTCCACAAACTGTTCCAGAGTATTAAAGTGACGGAGACTTCTTAGATTTTCTTTTATCCATTGCAGCTTCTCATGAGATTCTGAGTACAAGGCTGCTAATAATGTACATGTGATAACCTCCCCAGAAGATTACTATGCTTTGGTTTTTATCCTTGGCTTCACCATTTTGCCCTTTGAAAAACCCTCACTTTTCTCCATATTCTCTCTGCTTGTAGATCAGTTCTCCTTTGGGTTTCTCAGTTCTTTCTCTTACTTAGCCCAAAATACAAACATATGTTTCTTCATACTGTCCTTAAAAAGCTCTTTAAGGGGCGCCTGGGTGGCTCAGTCGGTTAAGCATCCGACTTCGGCTCAGGTCATGATCTCACAGTTCGTGGGTTCGAGCCCTGCGTTGGGATCTGTGCTGACAGCTAGCTCAGAGCCTGGAGCCTGTTTCAGATTCTGTGTCTCCCTCTCTCTCTCTGACCCTCTCCTGCTCATGCTGTCTCTCTCTCAGAAATAAATAAAAACTTAAAAAAAATAAAAAGCTCTTTAAAATGAAACAATACATCAGGAATATTTATTCATTTAGGTACGCATTCATTCATTCATCCACTCATTCACAAAAAGTGAATGTTAATCAGTTGCCAGGCCTTATTTCAGATTCTGAGAATACTTTAGTAAGCTAAACAAAACAAAAAGAGGTTCTGCCCTTATGTCATACGGAAGACATGAAGATACACAAACACAAACCAAGTAACAAGGAACATAGCAGAGATCACAAAATAGGAGAAGAATTGTCAGGATGGCTTCTTTGACAGGGTGATATAAGAGCAGAAGTCTGAAGATGAAAAGTGCCAACTCTGAGTATATCTGTGTTTGGGGCACACGGAACATCAAATGAAGAGCCTCAAGGTGAGGACACATGGCATTTTTGGAAAGCCAGAAAGAAAATCAAAATGTTCAGAATGTGGCCAGCAAGTGTGAGACAATGTGCCAGTTCAGAGTTCTTGATTGCAGAGTTAAGAATCCATTCTAAGTAACATTTGCATGTTACATAATACATTATTAAAGGATACTAGGAAGTTGAGAGGCTCTCTAAGAAGTTGGAGATCCAGTCCCAGCAGCCTGGGCCAAGCAACCACAACGTGGGGGTTGCTTCCATGAGAATATCACTATCATTGTCACTGAGCACCAGAATTATAGCTCACACCTTTGAGATTCTTTGGGGTCCCAAAATCTCTCACCGTCTCCACCAAAAGATAGATTCTGCACTGTACCCACTTCCCCCTACTGCTTACTTCCAATTCGATCTTTTGCATCACAGAACCATGTAGACAATAGGAGGGCTGAGAAAAGATGGTCTGGCTTCTAAGTTGAGAACACGGGACTGATTATACCACATTGGAAGAGTGCTCAAAAGATGTCAGTGCATCAAATAATGATACATGCTCACCAGATCACAGAGAAAATCTTGGATTGTTAAATGTGAATATAATTTCAAGGGTGTTATGTGTGATTTTCCTGTTCTCCAAATCCTGCCTCATGGAAATAAAGAAATTGAGAAATATGAAATATGTTGAGCTCCTAGCACTGTAGAATGACTGTGAGAGAACAAAGGGCCCAGCAGCGCTGATGTGTGGCTTAATTTATGGAAAGCCTTGGAAAGACATTTCATCAGCAGGACTATCCCTGCCCACATGAACAGGGGCTGCCAGCCACTACGTGGAATCTCATCAGTATGATCAAATGAAAGTGACACCTCTCCGTTGAGAATAAGTACATCACTTCTGTAGGACTCTGAGGTGGAGATAATTGACCACTGAAAATGAGCATGAGTTATGGAGAGTTTGGCAGAAAACGGATGAGTCTTACAAATGTCATTCAAACCTTACACTCCTGGAGTTACACCACGCTGCTAACAAGGCCCGAATCATTTCTATAAATGAACTGGAAAATGGAGACATTTCAAATTCATCAAATGTAGCAAAACAGCTTTTATCTTTGGAAATTTAAAATGTATTGTATTTGCAAATTAACTGGCCTTCAGAAGGCATCTTTTCTTTCTGTGACTAGACAAGGGCTTGAGAGATACTTGTGACCAGGTGACATAATGAAGCACAACCCTGAATCCATTAGGATTTCAGTTAATACTTTAGATTATAAAATTAAACTTTTTTTTTTAAGTTCCATTTTGCCTATGGTTGGGAAAGAGTTAAACTCCATTCATGCCACACAAAATCTATGTATTACAAGTTAAACATTTACTGTTTCAAGACAGTGAGAAGGATATACTGGCTGGTAGTCCTGGGTATCAGAATAACCTGGGGAAATGTGCTAAAATAAAAACTTGGGTCCCACTGCAACCTTCTTATTCATTATTATCTCTCAAGGCCTCAGAGACCCAAGGCATTCAACAGGATATGAATTTTACAGCAGTCTGTCCCCAGGCAGAAATCTACATGAAATCATGTGATTTTCATCTCATTGGAGATATACAGGGGAAGAGTTTTCACAGAAATTGGACCCACATTCTGCAAAAGCCATTTAAATAGTTACTAAGTAAGGAAATGATGACAACTTATCTCCCCAGGAAAATCCGTTAAAAGTAGTCCCTTTCCTCTGCTAAGATCTACACACCTCTGATAATCTAAGCACTTAGGAATATGTTTCAAACAATCTTTGGGGGGATTATTATATAAATCATAATAACAATAATAATAACAAAGAGAACAAAATATAAATAAAAGATTATAGATTAAAAAATCTATAAGTGGTATTAAACAAATAACATATTACATAAATAAAAGCTAGAACTGATTTTCAAAAACCAGAAAAACAGATTAATCCCTAAGACATCTAGTAATAAATAGAAAACTGAAAACAAATTTGAAATGAGAATGGGACTATAAAAACATAGAAGATTTTTATGATTAGAGAATATTTATAATTAATTAGTAAACAGGAAATTTTATATTAAAATTTTTTAAAATATATTTTATTTTTGAGGGGGAGAGAGAGAGCCCAAGTAGGGAAGGGCAGAGAGAGAGGGAGACGCAGAACCTGTCAGCACAGACTCAATGTGGGGCTCAAACACATGAGCCGTGAAATCATGAACTGAGCCGAAGTTGGATGTTCAACCAATTGAGCCACCCAGCAGCCCTTAAATTCTATATGCTTTTTTAAAAAAAGTAATCAATTACCCAAACTAAAGCTGTGGAAAGCTAAAGTCTAATAGCTACACAAGAAATAGATCAAGTTTTTAATGACTCACATATCCTTAAAAGGTTTCTGGGTTATGTGGTTTTATACCTATAATAATAAAGTTTCCTATGCTATACATCTATTACTGAGAATAAAAATTAGTAATGATTTCTTATGTCACAAAGAATCAATAACAGTGATCAATAAAGTTTAGTAAAAAGGCGAATTCAAAACCAAAACTGATTAAGTAAAAAAAGACAAACCTGCAAAGAACATAGGGTATACAAAATATCATGTAACCATAGAGCATTTTACAGATCATAAGAGATTATGAACAACCTCATTGTAATGAAACGGAAACTTACAAAGTGAATATAAGTTTTACATAAAAATATGAAGGCCAGTTCAAGAAAATATAGAATATATGTAAGATCTCTTAAGATTAGATTTTTACTGGGTGGCTTAGTAGGTTAAGCATCCAACCTTTGATATCAGCTCAGGTCATAATCTCATGGTTGTGAGATCAAGTCCTGCTTTGGACTCCCTGCTTAGGATTCTGTCCCTCCTTCTCTCTCTCTGCTGCTCCCTTGCATGCAGATGCTCTCTCTCTCTTTCTCTCTCTCTCTCTAAAATGGATTTTTCAGCCAAAAATAACACTGATCCCTCAAATAAGGCTCAAGCAAAATCCAGCTATACTACTTTTTCATGTAAAAGTTCAGGCAGTTCAGGGCTGCAGAGTAGCGAGTCACCATATCACTTCTCTGCCATTCCTAAAGTTTAGTCCTTATCTCTTTGATCTAACATCATGTCTGGACAAACAAAACAAAACAGTTTTACTAAAGAAAATTATGTGCCAATCCTATTTATGAACTTAAATGCAAATGTCTTAAATAAAATAATAAATAATTGAAAAGGGAAAGATCCGTACATATAGAGAATATCCACATTTGGAATATAACAAAAGTGGCACCAAAATCAGTGGATGAAATAGGTATTTTGCAATAAGTGCCCAGAGACAATGGTTGTCTTTCTTTAAAATAGATGAAAGCAGATCATTTTTTCATTACCACGTACAAAAATAATAATCTCCATGTAGATTAAGGTTCAGGAAGCTAAACTTTAAAATGCTTAGAACAAAAAACAGGTCTGTGTGCATTTAGGACAGAAGATTATTTCCTTATTAAAACATATAACCTACAAATTATAAACTACATTATTTTGCAATAAAAATGTCTGTAATACAGAACATATTTAGGGGCGCCTGGGTGGCTTAGTCGGTTAAGTGTCTGACCAGCTCAGGTCATGATCTTGTGGTTCACGAGTTTGAGCCTGGCATCAGGCTCTATGCTGACAGCTCAGAGCTTGAAGCCTGCTTCAAATTCTATCTCCTGCTCTCTGCCTCTCCTCCACCCACGCTCTCTCTCTCTCTCTTTCTCTCTAGCTCTCAAAAATAAATAAACATTAAAAATCATTTAAATAAAAAAGAACATATTTAACATAATTAACAAATTAACAAAAGAACATAATTATACTTTGGTATAATATTAAGCCATAAATTTGGAGGAGATATTTGCAATAGAAAAAAAAAAACTAACAAAGGAATAATATCCAGAATATAAGATTTTCTTCAAATTAATCTGAAGAAAAGAATAATAGGGGAAAAAAAAGCAAAGGACCTGAGGAAACATTTTATAGAAAAAAATGTGGTCAATAAACATAATAAGATTATGTTTATACATATTATTAATACAAATTAAAACAAAAATTATTGGAAAAAACCTTGAAATTTTGAACTCTGATACCAAGTACTAGTGGGGATGAAAAGGAAACAGAAACACAGTCATTGCTTGTGAGCGTATAAAGAGGTACAAGCATTTTAAAGAGTCATTGTTACAACCTAGCAATGTTGAATATGCACATACTTTACAAGGTAGCAATTCTACTTCAGTGTGTTTACTGTAGACAAAAATCATGCCCATGTTGTCTACAAGACATGTAGAAAACGTTTTTGAAGCTTAGAAAAAATACTGAATAGGAAAACCTATTATTAAATATTCATTAAATAAAATAACATGTAACCATTAAAATGAATGAACAACATGAGCATTCATCAACATAAAATTTTTGTAAATTGTAGTAAAGCTAAAGAAGTATGTTTTTAGAGATTAAACTGATGAAATCTTCACCATATTCCTCGAAGACTTTAGGATGCCTGGTGTCAGTCTGTTCAGGCTGCTGTAACAAAATAGTACAAACTGAAGAGCTTATAGACAACAGACATTTAATTATCACACATTTAATTCTGGAGATTGAGAAGTCCCAGGTCACAGAACCCACAGATTTGGTGTCTGATGAGAACTCACGTCCTAGAGGGCTGTTTTTTCATTGTAACCCCACATAGGAAAAGGGGCTAAGGAATTCTGTAGGGCTTTATTTATAAAGGGCACCAATCCCATTCATGAGGGTTCCACCATTGTGACCTCTCCAGTTCCTAAAGGTCCCAACTCCTAGCACCATCACATTGAACATTAGATTTCAATATACAAATTTTCAGGGGACACATTCAGTCATTTGGCATAGGGGAAGATAGGTCATCTAAAGTCCAGACGTAGCTGGTGCAATTCTCCAGGCAAAGTCAAAAGCCGTTTATCCATCTTCAATGCTATCCAAAACCCGAGAGAAGAGCAATAGACCTATAGGCAATTTTAAAGAAGTGCACATAATAAAAATCAGTATGAATATAAGAATGCATCTCTAAAAATATTAGACCTATGAATAGATAAAAGTAGAAATATATATAACAGTATCAAAATAAATGTAAAACAGCCTCTAATGCATAATACAATGTTCATTATAACTGAAGAAATATAGAACATTAAAGATAATTGTTAATGTTAATGACCCCAGTGAAATATGATTTAGGTTGAAAACAAATTTATTCAGTGAAGAAAGCAGAAAATACAAACAGCATGCTGATATTCAATAGAAATTAATAGTCTAGAAAATAATGCAATAAATATTGAAGACAAATAGACTTTAAGAAATATTAAATCTAAGTCTGTTATCTTGCAACCAGAAAATAATTTTAATAGTTTCCCCATTTGAAAATATATTCATCTGCTGGGTTGATACAATGTCTGTAATATGAATGGTAGAAAGAGACCAATGTACAGAGTTCACGGCAAATGATATGACAATTTATAAAGAGTTCAAATAAAGCAAAAGAAAACACAGAGACAAGAGTGGATTCCCAAGTTTCCACAAATTTCTAATAACCTACATATCCCTTTGTGATCTGGATCCTAATTAGCAAATAACTAGTAAAATAAAAAAAAAATGGACACTTCTGTTATTTATTGTAATATGGCATAGAGTATGTCAGTACCCTAGGAAAATCACTTAACAGGTCCAAACTTCAAGGTTGTCAGGCCTTAACTGCATTTGAGTACTTGAACATCTAATGCCTCCCTTTCTTTTTTTATTTCTTATTAACTTAGCAGGTAAAATACTTCATTCAGTCTCTCAGGCTCACAATAGCTATTTGATATAACTAATTAAAGGAAGATGTTTCATTTATTAACACAGATGGAAGTATTTCAACTTCCCTAATTTTTCTTATTTTTACTATCTTTGATATTGAATACCATATAAATCTATTAATATATAAATCAATATGTGCCTAATTCATACCATTTCCACAAAATTTAAAACTCCTCATTTTCCTTTTCAGTTTTATGCTTCTCATGGCATTTTAGAAATGTCTACAAAGTATTCAGGTCTAATACGGTTTTGTAAGTATTATTTAACTACTAACTGGTTGTATATAGAAGAAATCTCCAATTGCATGTAGTGGCCAGGATTTGGCTAACTAGGGTAGAATCCATTTGGGCTGTATTAAGCAAATAGTAAATGGTTATAGATTCTTTAGAAGGGCTACAGATAGAGACTCTGAAATGAGTTATCAAGAATACTTCCGGTGTCAAACTTTGCTGCCAAGAAATCAACTATTTGTGAGAGCTATTGAATTACGAAGCTCTTGGTTTCAGATCTATACTACCCCTGCCCTGATCCAAAGGCCACTAGACTGGGAAGCTGTTTGCTAAATTTGGAAGCTGGATATATACCTGTCATACTCTAGGACAATGATACTTCCACTCTGTTTCACAGTAGCAAAATAGACCTCAATATTATTATATTTTAGCTTATTTATTTATTTATTTTTAATATGATTTATTGTCCAGTTAGCTAACATATAGTGTGTACAGTATAGTCTTGGTTTCGGGGGTAAATTCCCATGATTCATTGCTTACATACAACACCCAACATTCATCCCAAAAAGTGCCCTCCCTAATACCCATCACCCATTTTCCCCTCTCTCCCATCCCATCCCTCATCAACCCTGTTTGTTCTCTGTATTTAAGTCTCTTATGGGTTTGCCTACCTGTCTGTTTGAAACTATGTTTTCCCCTTCTCTTCTCCCGTGGTGTTCTGTTAAGTTTCTCAGGTTCCACATATGAGTGAAAACGTATGATATCTGTCCTTCTCTGCCTGACTTATTTCACTCAGCATCACATCATCCAGCGCATTCCATGTCTCTCCTCAAAGGACTCCATTTCAAATCCAAGTCTCCTGGGTGTGCATCAGAGTAGTAGAATCTAAGTCTCACAAAGAGCTCTAGCTATAAGAAGGCCTAAGAAATGTTTTTAAGCTTTCTAGTCTCTGTGGGAAAGGAGCTGGGAACATAGACAGAAGGGATTTGGAATGCATGTTGAAAAACCCAACCAACAACAGTGGCCTCACAAGCAAAGAAGAGGCAGAACCTCACATGGAGTCACAAATGATTACACAATAAAAATGAAAATGGGAATACTGACAAATATATTTATAAATGAGGATATTGTCATTTTTAACCTTGTACGATAAGCAGTTTAGGGTTGAACACCACTTTTTTTAAAAAAGGTTTTGCATGAAACGTATATTTATCATTTTAATATTTAAAGTATTGAAAATTCATTAAGGTTGTTAAATAGTATAACCAAATTACTGTCAATAATAATCAGAGTTAAAAAGGCTTTATATATACACCTATGTATATATAATGTGACATATACATATATAGCATATTATATATATTAATATTTTTCTTAGGTATCTTTAAAAACAACTGAGACTATTAAGCATTCTAGAAAAAATGATAACAATTTATTGTGGGATCTTGGCATATATAGTAGTAAAATATATGCCAACAAAAACAAGGGTTGTGGCTGAGCAGTGAATATAATTGTATAAGATTTTCACATTGTATTCCTGATCAATAAAAATGAAAACAAAGAAAAACTGATACATAGTCAAAAATACCAAAAGATAAAGTAGAATATTGTTAATTTCAAAAACTTACTATAATAAAGCAGAAATTGAGGAACATAAGAAATTAGCAGATGGGCTAATTATAAAACACCCACCATGATAGGATACTTAAACTCAACCATATCAAAATTTCTACTAAAGATAAGTGGACTGGCACTCCATCTAAAAGCAAAAGATAGTCAAATTGGATTTTAGAAAATGCAAGATTTCAGTATATAGTATTTGCAAGAATCATTTTTTTAAATTAAAAAGACATGTACACACTGAAACTAAACATATAGGAAAAGATATACAATGGAAATTCTTAGTTTAAGAAAATGCACGTGGTATTAATAAAAGGCAAAATAGACTTCAAGACAAAGAAATAGAGAGAAGCATATCATAATGATAAATACATCAATTCATCAAGAATACATAAAAATATTAACTATGTTCATGTCAACAAATAAAATTTCAAGTTGCATGAAGCAAAACCTTAGAAAACTTCAGGGAGAAATTCAAAAGAACTCACCATGATACTAGAACATTTTCATATTTCTTCCTCAGAAACTGATAACAAAATCAGACAAAATGCAGTAAAGACAAAAAATTTGAATATTAGTAACCAATTTGACCTAATTTATATCCAAGTTGACATCCAGTATATATTACATCTATATAATATTACAGCTAAAAATCTGGTGAATAAATTTTTTTTCAAGTTTACATAGAATATTTACCAATATAAATCAGATATTGGACCATAAAATACATCTCAATAAAGTTAAAATGACTGAATTCACACAGATTATGTTCTCCATAACAGAATTAAATTAGAAATCAATAGCAAGAAGATATCTAAAGCAAATTCTTCCAAAATTGGAAATTAGTAACACACTTTAAATCCATAGTGAGTTGGAGCCCTGCAACGGGTTCTCTGCTGTCAGCACAGAGACTGCTTTGGATCCATTATCTCCCTCTCCCTCTCTGCTCACTCCTTCTCCCTCTCCCTCCCTCTCTCTGCCCCTCCTTGCTCACACCTTCTCCCTCTCTTCCTCTCAAAAATAAATAAACATAAGAAATTTAAATCCATAGGTTAAAAAATTGCAAGTAAAATTTGAAAATATTTTTAATTGGATGATAGTGAAGGAACAACATATAATATTGCAGAATGTAGCCAATGCTATTTTTACAGTGAAATTTATAACTTTATATTGCTCATACTAGAAAATGTATTTTAAAATAGGAAAATTAATGCTTTAAGATTTCATCTGAAGAAGATAAAACAGAATAATAAAAATAAATGTGAAATGAATGAAATGGGAAATAGACAAAAACAGGGAAAACTAACAAAGACATAAGCTAGTTCTTTGAGAAGACCTCAAAGATAGAACATTGATAAACTCTTAGCAAGTCTAGCCAATAGTAAGAGTGAGACAGACAATAAAAAGTTAAAATGGCGATATTTTGAGCAATGTTATGCTGATAAAATTAGTGACTTAAATAAAATGGAAAATTTTCTTGAAAAACATTAAATGTAAAAGCAGCCACATTTTTAAAAAATTGAAATAACTCTTCATTTATTATAATTTTGAATATAAACTAAAATGCTTTCCAACAAGGAACACTAAAGGCACTAATGGCTGTTTCAGTGAATTCTACAAATCTAAGGAGAAATAGTATCAATTCTCTATAAAGAGATGAAAAAGAAGTACTTCTATTTACACTCATCATTCCAATACTAAAATCAGTAATAAAAAGAATGATAAGTACAATGACTTGCTAGGCACAAAAAAAAATATGCTAGACACAAAAGAGTACTATGCATACTATACTTGATCTTGAGTATAGTACTTTACCATATAAATTTTATTTACATAAAATTTGTAAAACAACTTATTCTAAAGTGACAGAAATTGGGGGCGTCTGGCTGGCTCAGTCAGAAGAGCATGCAATCTTATCTTGGGTCCTGAGTTCAACCCCACTTTGGGTGTAGAGATTACTTACAAATAAAACCTTTAAGTGAGCTTGGGTGGCTCACTCAGTTAAGCATCAGACTCTTGACTTTGGCTCAGGTCCTGAGATCAAGCCCTGCGTGGGGCTCTGCGCTGAGCTGGAAGCTTGCTTGGGATTCTCTCTCTCCTTCTCTGCCCCTCCCCTGCTTGCACTGTCTCTCTCAAAATAAATCAACAGACATTAAAAAAATAAAGTCTTAAAAAAACTAAAAGTTAAAAATAAAGAGACAGAAATGGGATAATCATTGAAGGAACATTGGAGAATTGCCTGCCAAGGTCATTGAGGAACTTTCTGAAGAGATAGAAAGGTTCTTAATCTTGCTGTTAAGTGGTGGTTATAGGGTATATGCTATTGTCAAACTCTGTACTGACTAGTTAAGATTTGACATTGTTTTGTTACATATATCTCAACAAAAATATATCTCAAAAAAGATAACCAGAGTTTAAATATTTCATATGAAGTTTAAATGGCACAATTTACATAGTTCACAATATGTTCAAAACTTTCATGGATGACATTAGATGAACAAACAAAACAAAACTGCACTTTTGGATACAGCAGTTTTGCTTATAGTTTTATCACACATTGCAGTCAGAAATTCCTCTCAGAGGGATGCCTGGGTGGCTCAGTCAGTTAAGCGACTGACTCTTGGTTTCTGCTCAGGTCACGATCTCGTGGTTTAGGGAGTTTGAGCCCCGCGCCAGGCTCCTAACTATCAGTGCTGAGACTGCTTGGGATTGTCTCTCTCTCTCTCTCTCTCTCTCTCTGCTCCCCGCCACTTGCACTATCTCTGTCTCTCTCAAAATAAGTAGATTTTTATTTATTTATGTATTTATTTTTAAATGTTTTATTTATTTCTGAGAGAGAGAGAGACAGTGTGAGCAGGGGAGGGTCAGAGAGAGAGGGAGATACAGAATCTGAAGCAGGCTCCAGGCTCTGAGTGAGCTAGCTGTCAGCACAGAGCCCATTGCGGGACTCAAACTCACAAACCATGAGATCATGACCTGAGCTGAAGTTGGATACTCAATGGACTGAGCCACCCAGGCACCCCAGTAAATAGATTTTTTTTAAAATTAAAAGAAAAAAATGCCTCCCAGAAATTTGCAAAGGCCATCTATTGAAAAGACACGAAAGGTTGAAACACCGGGAGTACTAGGAAGAAGGTTGTAGATTACGATTATAGAAACTGATGAGGTCTTTCAGATTTAACAAAGAAAGCAGCCTCTCATGAGAAATTTTTGCCATAAAATAATTACATTTCTTATACATGAACTTATCTTGGGGTATTTAAAACAACCACAGTAAAGTCTGACTTATGTTTCTAAATAAGAAGAAGCATACAACCTACTTTGGCTGTAAGAATTAGCATTCTAAGGTGTATCAGCCAGTATCATTTTTTGGGGGGGGGTGGTGGTTTATTCCAAGCCTTTGAGATTGGAAGTTTGCAAAGAAAATGCTGACACAGTCTTGGTTCTGGCAGTCAGATGGCTTGCATTATAATTAGATAAGAATATAATGATATTAACTGAAGCCGAGCTGAAAAGCAGCACAGATAAATTAGACAAATAGGATTTATGAGACTTCATTATTAATGCAAAAACTACATCACTTAGGAATATACCCAGTCCTTCAAAATCAGCATAACATAACAACATAGACTTGATATCCATCTGGGGCAAGAGTTTGAAAATAAGCCCTTAAAAATCTGGAAATAACCATAGCTTTGCAACAAGATAGAAATAGAAAACAAGCTTCCTTTTGTGTCTGTCTTCACATAAGCCACACTGGGACTGTGCCGCAGATCATGAAGCTTGTTAAAGGAAAGATCAAATCATTTTCCAGTGGGATAAAAATAGAATGAGACTGACAAACATAATCTTCAAGAAAATTAGTGCAGCAGTAGGTAGTAGTAAGAAAAAGTATTAATTGTCAGATATGAAGAAAAGTAATAGAAACTGAAGTGGGAGTCGTTTTATGGATTCAAAACAAGCTCACTAACATGATGAGAGTGCATATCAGATGAAGGGAGAAATCAGTCCAGGTTAATATTCATTTTTACCTTTTAATCAAAATAAATGTCTAATAGAAAATATGACTGATTAATTCTGAATCAATTATAAAATGTAGATAATTCTTTTGGGCATTAATGAAAAGAAAATTACCTCTTATTTAAAAAAAAATAATGTGTGCAGAGTCTCTTCGAATGGTGCTGGCAAGGAATAATATCTCGTTAATCTTAAGAAAGTAACAAAAATTGGGGCGCCTGGGTGGCTTAGTTGGTTGGGCGTCCGACTTTCGCTTAGGTCATGATCTCGCGGTTCGTGGGTTCGAGCCCCGCGTCGGGCTCTGTGCTGACTGCCGGCTCAGAGCCTGGAGCCTGTTTCGGAGTCTGTGACTCCCTCTCTCTCTGACCCTCTCCTACTCATGCTGTCTCTCTCCTAGAAATAAATAAAAAAAAAAAAAAGAAAGTAACAAAAATTATTATGCCAAGTAGAAAGAGGGAAAGGATTTAAAGTAATTATAAGTGGGGTTTTTTGCTTGTTTTGACTTTAAGCCTCCTTACCAGTCCCCTGTAGCAGTAGTATATCACCCACCATGGTAGAGAGGAAAGGAATGTTCTGGTTAGTTTACCTCCAGGAAAGACTTTCTTTTCATCAACTTTATTTTTTCAAACAGAAAGGTGCTTGAAAAATAGTTTGTGTAGAAATGAATGACCTCCTTTGTGGTATTACCGGCACCTCAATTATCTTCCTCCAAATGGTTTTTGAGATTTGTAAAAGTGGAAGAAGTAGCTCAAAGTCAGAAATGTTTATTTTTATGTTGATTCTTCTGTTTTGTCCAATTACACAAATATGTTAAAACTTCATCTAACGTAAACTACAGTTTCAGACTTACTGGGATTCAACTTTTTGAAGATACAAAGGCAACACGCGTTCATTAGAAACTGCACTTTGAATCTTGATATCTTTCCAGGTTACGGACATGTGGTACAGTACTGTCTTGTGGTGCTGAGCAACGGCAGCTCCCACTCAGTCATGTGATCATGAGGGTATACAATCGATACACTTAAAACAATCCTGTACCCATACAGTCACTCTGCTTCATACCTCCTGTCACAGACTGAGTCCGGAGTTCTCTCTTGAACAGCCGGGGAATGGATGCAGAATTGAATATGAAAGAGGCTAATGTCCAGGTGGAGACAAGGGCCCTGAGCAGGGCTTTCCTCTCTGTATTTATTGAGCTCTCAAGATCTTACACATTTATGAACATGAAGAAAACAATCAGATAGCAATCATTAACTTGTATGTGTAGAAGCAGAGTTTTGGGGGCAAGTGGAGTTTGGGATCAAAGCACAATAGTATATTGGTGCCAGGTAGAAAGTAATTTCTTGCAGGTGATATAACAAGTTACTCATGATCCCATTAAAATATCTCCCTAATTAACCTTTGGCCCTTTCACCCTGTGGTGGTGGCTTTCCACCCAACGCCCATTTATGTAAGTATAAGGAAATATTGAATCGATTCCCTCATAACCTTCAGTAGAGTATTCAATCAATTACATACAATATTCAATACTTTAACCCTATTAAATAAATAGGGTTTATGTTATATGATTTTGCCCAAATAAAACTTACATTTGGGGACTTATGTAAGTGTTCTATGCACATTTAAGATAGGCTAGGCTAAACTATGATGTTTGGTAGTTTGGGTATATTAATGCACTTTTGTCTTATAATATTTGCAATTTACAATGAGTTTATCAGGACTTAACTCCACTGTAAGTCAAGGAACATTTTTACTTAAATAGTACCTACCTACAATAAACTAATATAAAATTCATGTGTATGGCAAACACTTTTCATAAAAATAAACAAATGTCCCACAATTATATCTAATATGTTATCATATGAACAATATCTATGCTTCTGGAAAATCCAAGTTTTTGTTCTACTTTATTAAAAAGTTGGCAACATTGCTGTTTTCAAAGTGAAAGTTTAACAACAAAAAACAAAAAGAAACCACATTAATTTTTCTATGATAATTATTTTATCAGTATACTACCTGGCTATTTTTAAGAACTTTGCTCATGGCAAATATTTATTATTTCTCAAATTATTAATGTAACAAATGTTTATTAGCTAACAAGTATTTACCACAGATCCTTGAAGGAATAAAGCCTATGTCATAAGGAGCTCACAGATTAATCATAGAGTCACAAGATGAGATATAAACTAAACACTAGAGCAAATGAAAAAAAAATGAAGTCAAAATAAAGAAATGGAAAGAGTTCTGGCACACTAGATAATATTAGTAAATACAAACGCTGTTTTGTTATCTTGTCTTTTTTTTTTCCCCAAGAAAAGAAGAATTTGCTGAGGAGATTGGAAAAAGAGAGGGGGTTGGGAAGAGGGATAATTCAAGCAGAGGGAACAGCATGTGATAAGCAAGATAAGACAAGAAAGAGACTGACACAGGACAAATATTGGTGACTATTAACTCAGGCAGCGCTGTGCCATGGGTACCAGTATGGTGGTGAATGTGTCTGCCATGATGGTGAGGACTAAAAGAGTTTCATGTGCTATATTTCAGACACTGAATTTTATCTAGAAACACATAAGATGGACATTAATTAGAGGAGAATGGTGTAGTGGAATCTTTAAGAAGGGGAAGTTCTAAGAAGTGGTAGAGTGAGCAACAGAATCAAATCTTACAAAGAGGTGTCAAGGTCAAGCAAAACTAGGACTAAGAAGTTTTTTTGTTTTTTTTTAATGTGCAGTTAATAACTGGTAAACTTTTTTTTTTTTAACTACAGAGTAAACTAGATACAAGCTGGTGGTTTCCACTCTGATTCAACTCTAGAGATGTCAGAGAAACAGAAGGAAGTAACAAAGCATAGAGCTCTTTCCCAGACACATACCCAACACAAACACACACACACACACACGCACACACGCACACACAGATGAACTTACAGAAAATTGCTTTGTGGAGCCAGAAGGTAGTGGTACTCCTCTTGTGTATGGAGGGGAGTGCTGGAAGCAGGCAAAACGCTGGCATTTTGGAAGGGGATGAGAAAGAGAAAGGTTTCTAGAATGCCACATTGCTCCAGTCATATCATTGTCCTGAGTCAGGGGGCTTAGACTGAACCATACCTGAGTCTTCCTTCTGACTCTTCTCCTTCCTCCGTGGATTAGCTCATTTCAAAGAGGCAAAAACATAAGGAAGGGTGCAATCATCTGGTTTGTGTGTGTCTGTGTGTATAGTGGTTGGGGAGCAAGGAAGAAGACAAATAGGAAATACATGGAAAAATTGTTAACGACTGAAGCTTATGCTTAGAGGTGAACCTGTCATAGCTCTATTCCCACTCTTTAAAATCATCTGGAGACTTCATACACTGGAGCTCAGGCTTTTAAATTTCACCACCTTCACAATACAACTATTAAAGTTGTTAGCCCTAAGGATATTAGGTTTCCAGGCATGTCCTCACACGCTTTCCCAAACCATCCAAATAATCTAAACTACATACCTCCCTCAGTCATTTCCAAACCACATTTCATTATTTTCCCTCTTAGATTCTTGACTATCTGATTTTATTGACTATCAATTTTATTTGTTGACCATATGTTCTCTCTCCCACACTTCAGTGCCATTTAACAGCTGGGCCTTTCATGTGTTGTTTAATAGTTTGATCTGAGTCCAGAGCATGCTAATAACTCATCAGGTATTTTACATAAATTTCTAAATTAGTGGAATTCAAAGTCTTTGGAATATGTTGGCGAATGACCCAGAGGGCAACAGATGACAACAATGGGAAAAATTAGAAGGTGATGTAGCTGATTATCTTTATCCAAAAGGGCAGAGAATCTTACAGATACCTACAAAATCAATGTTTTAGACCTGACTATCTTAATTCCATTAATATTATCCATAGTAGATTCCATCCTCTCGGTGCATGAGAAGTACCAATAAAGCAAACAGGTAGAAGAAATTTTTTGAAGAAGTAAAGACTATAGGAATATTCATTGAAAATGTAAGTTAATGAGGAAGCCTCAACAAGGATGAGTAAGGAGTTAGTACTATGAGAATTGTGGGCAGGAAAGCTTAGAATTGTGATTGAGAGGAGCTGGGTGGCTCAGTTGGTCAAGCATCAGACTCTTGGTTTCAGCTCAGGTCATGATCTCATGGTTTGGTTTGTGATTTTTAGCCCCACGTCAGGCTCTCATTGAAACTGCTTGAGATTCTCTCTCTGTCCCTCCCCAACTTGCACTTGTTCACACACACACACACACACTCTCTCTCTCAAAATAAATAATATAATTGAGGGCATTGTAGAGGTGTGGAGAAGCTTGCATTTTTGTTGTAGTTCAAGGATGACAAGAATCATTCAATAAATATAAAAACTTATTGAATACCTAGAAACAACAAATTCAGTTATAAGCAAAAATTGATATATTTTCAACTTTCATAGGCTTGAAAATCCAGTGGGATGGGAGAATTATTCCAGTGTCACATTAATCAATATATAAGTACAAGCCGTGATTAACTCCCACACCAAACGAGGAGAAAAATTCATAAAAGCACAAAAAAACATGGTTCTATGAAAGCACAGTGAGAAAGATATTTTGACATCAGAGTTGAAGGGCAAGTAGGAGTTACCTATGGGGGTTATTCCATGTAAGCAATGACCAAACCATAAAGAGATATTCTGTTTTAATTATATTTACAATTATAGGGTTTTTATTCTGCTATGAAGAATAAAGAGTTCTATGATCAAAGAGAGCAAAAATGTATATTTTGAAAATGTACCCCGCCTGAAATACATAAAAGAATTGGAAGGTGGACAGGATGGATGCAGAGGTACCTGTCAGGAGGCCAAAGTAGTCCTTCAGGAGACAGAAGATGGGGGCTTGGACTAGGGTGAAGTTGGTGGAAATATAGAAAGTAGAAGATACAGAAAAATATTCAGGAGGGGAAAAACACACAGGATTTGGTAATGGATTTGACACAGGGAAGATATAAGGATGTGAGACAAATAATTCCTGGCTCTGGCTTGCCTACATGAATGGCTTGTGTTGTGATTATCTGAGGTAGAAAACCAGGGTCAAAGACGAGATATAGGAAAAGAGGATGGTTTGGTCATGGACATGCTGAGTTTGATATCGAAATTCTGTGCATGTCACTGAAGTCTGAGGTCGGGAGAGTATAGGGGAAGAAAAGTATAGAGTGTGCAGAACACAGCCTTGAGAAATTTCAATATCTGATTAAGAGAAGGGCATTGGGCCATCAAAAGAGACCAAAAAAAGCCAGTTAGAAGGAAGAAGACCAGGGGATATTGTGTTGGGAAAAAAAAGGGAAGAGATTTTCTTTTTTAAAAAATTTTTAATGTTTGTTTTTGAGAAAGAGAGAGAGAGACAGAGCATGAGTTGGGGAGGGGCAGAGAGAGGAAGAGGGAGACACAGAATCCAAAGCAGGATCCAGGCTCTGAGCTGTCAGCACAGAGCCCAATGTGGGGCTCAAACTCACAACTGCAAGGTCATGACCTGAGCTGAAGTTGGATGCTTAACGGACTGAGCCACCCAGGCGACCCAGCAAGAGATTTTCAATAATGAGGAATGAGTTACCAATAGTGTCTCATGCCACTGAGAGGTTAAATAAAATGAGTTTTGGAAAATTTTCTAATGCACTTAACCTCTTAAAAAGGACTGCTGCCAATTAGAAGCCACAATGCAGTTGATTGAGGAGGAAGTGGGAAATCAAAACAGAAACTACATACCAAATTGGGGGATTTGGGATGTAAGGAGAGAGATAAGAAGTAACTGAAGTGAAAGGATTTTTTAAATTAACTAATTAATTTATTTTGGGGGGGATGAGCAGAGAGAGGGGGAGAGAGAGAATCCTAAGCAGGTTTTCTGTACTGTCAGCATGGAGCCCCACATGGGGCTCCATTCCATGAACCACGAGATCATGACCTGAGCTGAAATCAAGATCACTCAATCAACTGAGCAACCCAGGTGTCTCAAAGGATTTTTTTTTAAAGGTGTGAGACACTTGAGCCTGTTCTTCTAAAAGTCTGAGAAGAAATCCAACTGATAAATAGAAAAGGAAAATCTTGGAAAGGATAGGTAATTAGCAGTGAGAGGTGAGAAGGGAGATTCCTAAGCCCAGCTTGTTGGGGGTGGGGTAGGGGGAGCTATGTGGAGTAAGGAAGTATTTTCCACATACACATAGGAGTTTAGAGTTCATGTAAGGTTTGCTAGCAGAAAGAAAGATTTATATCAGATAAAAGCCCCAGTCAACTGCTGAGAAGCAGTTGACAAGTCTGTGGTGTATGCAGCCATGGGAACCTCGCTGTAGCCTGGCGTGCTCTGGGCTAAACGTTCTGAAACACCCTCCCTAACACACTCAGCATAACAACAAGCAGGCAGCAGGAGAAGTACACTAAAACTGTGGCCAAATTTCACATACACACACTTACAAGAAACAATATCCTGAGTTAGAAATAACAAGTTAGAAGCATGGCCACTAATCCAGATTTAGAAAAAAATCCAACCCCTTAGGTCTGTATTTATCTTACTACACACACTACATGCAACACGGTATCTCAACCTTAGGCAGCTATATAATAAAACAAGTCTAACAATATTTCTCAGACCCCTGCAGGCAATCTATTATATTGTACAAAATATATTAATGTAATTGATAAAGTTCTATAGTAGCTTAGTTTTAAAATTTAAAGTGATTTAGGCATTTGACATCATCTATTGTATTTACATTTGTTTAACTTAACATATTGGTCATTTTTTCCTTGTATAAATATAATGCCCACCCCATTAATAGCTACATATATTTGATGATAAGTTACAACTGGGCATATTTTAAAAACAGGCAGTAAATATCTATCTAAAAATTATTATTGACTGTTGTGCCTGGTTCAGATAGGTTATCACCAGAGTAAAACAGACTTTTTTTTTAGAAATGTAATTACATGTTTTAAAAGATTTTAAAAACAATGGGAGATAGAAAAATAAAAGGGCAGATTTCACTGATTTGGAAATAGAGTAAATGTTAATGGATGACCGACAGAAGGAAAATATCAAAACTCATGTTTGCTTTGGTTCTTTTAAACAAATGTTAAACATTTTTTCAAATCAGAAAGGTGAAGTAAACAACATATGGAGGGACTTGAAATCCAGAAAAGACAATAGGATAGTAAGTGAGCACCTGGCTAGTCCAAAGGAATTAAAATCTAATCCCAGATGGAAAACACCTGAAGGTAGAAAGGGAAAATCTTTTTGTTGCTATTTTTTTTTTATCCTCAAGACCACTTTCAGAGAAAGCTAAAGTAGGAGCAGATTTTCCTTTTCCATTTCTTCTTGTCAATCCCCACCTGTTCTTACTGCCCTGTTCCCAGAACCAAAGGCTCTCAGTGCTGGCAAAGGCCCTGCAGACCATTTTTACAAACCCTCTTGTGTTATAGACAATGCAGCTGGCATCATGAGAGAAAGGGAGTTGCTAAAGGACACTAGCTGATGTGAGTCAACCTTGTCAAAGAACCCAGATGTCCTGACATTAAATGAAGAACACTTTTAACTACAGCTGCTTTATTCATTTATGAAAACTCTTCTGATCGTGATAAGAACAAAGTATTCCATTCTCATTCCTCAATTTCTATAGCAATTTGATAAGTGAAAACATTTTCCCATAAAACTGAAGACTAGTAAATATTGCCCATATTTAATGTTGATCACAAGTAAAAACTTGGTTTAGATTAGTAAACATGGAACATGAAAACAGCAATCGTTAACCTTTGATGTGATTAAGTAAGAGCTTTACTTCAAGAAATCGCTATTGCCATCAACTAAACTGCACATCAAAATTGTTAAATATATGAATTGCTATATTAATTTTCTATGGTTGCTACATAGGTTACACAAATTTAGGGGCTTGAAACACAACATTTATTTTTTTCACAGCTCTGTGTATCCATAGTCTGTGTTGGCTCAGTTGGTTCCTCGGCTCTGGATGGAATTGTGAGGCACCAATGAAAGTGTTGCCCTGCTGGGCTCTTATCAAGAGGCTTCAGGGGTGCCTGGGTGGCTCAGCTGGTTAAACATGGACATTGGCTCAAGTCATAATCTCGCAGGGCTGGAGGGTTTCAGGCTGCATCAGGCTCTCTGCTCTCCACTCTCAGCTCAGAACCGGCTTTGGATCCTCTCTCTCCCTTGTTTTCTGCCCTTCTCCCACTCATATGCTCGCTCGCGCTCTTTCTCTCTAAAAATTAAATAAACATTAAAAAAAGAAAGGGGCTTCACAGAAGAATATGTTTTCTAAGTCATTCAGGTTGTAGGGAAATCTGATTCCTTTTGGTTATTTGGGGCACCCATTTTCCCGTTAGCTGACAGTTAGGGACTCCCCCTTAGTTCCCAAAAGAAGCCTCTTCCCCATTCTTGCAAGTGAGTCCCTACATCTTTGAGCCTAAAATGGCATGTCAAATGCTTTTTATGCTCAGATTTTCTCTAGTACACCTTCTGATGCATCTCTCTTTTGTCTTCTTCCAGCTAAAGATTGTTCTCTGCTTCTATGGGCTCATGTAATCAGATTGAGCCCCGGCCAATGGTGCAGGAAAATTTCCCTACTTTAAAGTACACGACCCCGATTATATCGTCAAAGTTCCTGTTGCTATGTAAGTTAACATACTCACAGGTAACAGTGATTATTGCACCAACATCTTTAGAGAACCTCTGGTTTATCACATTTACCTAATTCCAGAAGGAAATGTGCTAGTTCTTCTAAAATTCCACTGTTGTGTAAGATCTCATGTATTGGAATCTAAAGTCTGGTTCCAGGCTTCTCCTTATCCCATCTTGATTCTCTGCCTTGTCAGTTCTTGCTTGGGGGCTTTGCCAATTCTAGACATTAGTCACAAGAAAATTATGGAAATGTGTTGTGACTCTCCTAAAACATAAGTTTCAATAAAAGAGGGAGCAATCACACCAGGATTAGGCAAAACTGAAACATGTGCCCAGTAAAAATTGGGCATTGACACTTGGTCAACAAAAAGGATAGTCTAGTAAATTGTCATGGATTTTTGACCTTTTTTGTGCTATTGCAGTGAAAAGAAGGAAGATGTTCAAGATATGCTCCTCATCTGGAACCAAAATTTGGGCATGAAAATAATAACACTCCAGATTCAAGCATATCTCAATAGGCTGGGCTACTGAACAGAAACCAAATCAAATTCATGAAGAATGAACACAAGGCTACTCTAATAACACAGATAGACAGGATATGATGTGTAAATTTTCAAGGGACCTTAGTCTGCTCCATATTCTAATTGTAAAAACATTCAAAAATGTGTTCCCATGAAAATGTGCAAGGCCTCCTCAACATGTTTTTCCTTAAGTGAAACCAAAAGAGGGAAAGAACTTGTAACTTTATATTTCTAGAGAGGTGGAGGTAATGGGTTCAAAGCATTTGCTTTTCTAAGAGGTTTATTATGTGTTTTATAATAATTAGAGAGAATTGAGTGGAGAGCTGTTCTTCACACCCTCTCTAATTACCACTACTTGAAGCAAATTAGAATGAACCCAACTGTTTCTTACCTTGTCAAAGGCAATATTGAGGACAGGAATAATTAATTTTCAAATAGAACGGATTTCTACAGCTTTCATGTGGGTTGAATGCAAATTATATCTAAAAATATGTGCTATAACTTTTCTATCAAAAATGCTATTTTTCACGACATTTTAGACACGATCAAGTATACATATATATAATTTTATATGCTTTTCTGTTCTGCTTCATACTGGAAATGTGAATGATAAATTGGTATTTAACACACACACAAAACCAGAGCTTATTTTAGTTAGTATTTTTCATGGCATGTATGACCTACTTAAACAATGCATGCTCACTACAGAGAAATCCATATTTATAAAATGGATTAAATGGTGATTATTTGAATTATATGATTATTTAGATTATACTTTTTTTTTTGCTTTACAAAATGATGCTCAAGAAAATATTCCTACATAATCAGCATCTTCAATAAATGTAAAGTATAATTTGGCTTGTTTAAATTTAATTTATTCCATTTTAAGGCAAGAATCTACTTTTTAAAATGATGGTGCAGACAGTACAGATACTTGAACAATGGAAAATCTGTGACTAATAGCATTTTGAAATGTGTATTAATATTTAGCTCCAGAAGTACTTGAAATACCATTCAAATTGTAGACATTTTCCCCCTAGAGATGTGGTTTAACAAATTATATGTTCACTTATACATGGTCAAGTCTTTTGCCTAATTCCCCTCAATGGCTATTTTAAGTTGTGCTGTTTCCCTTAAATCCTGACACTGCTTCCCCAACCTATTCATTTATCCTCATTCACGTGCATTCTTCTTCTTTCCCATGAGTTTCTGAAAAAGTTTTTCTCTTCCCAAAATTCATTCCCTTCTCTCATTCTCCTCAATTCTAAACACTGTTCAGAAGGGAAAAGAAAAGGCAAGCAAATAAACATCTAATTTCTATCTATTCTATGTATTTTTTGCTTGAACAATGGCAATGTATTTAAAGATATTGAACATCTGTTTTCTTATTAGTTAATGGGAATAGTAAGACTTACTTTATAAAGCCTATGTCAGGATAAATATTTAACATCTACTGTTGCTGACACTTGGTAGTCACTAAATGAAAATCAGCCCTCAGTTAACCTCCCCTCTCCAACCACCTCCTAACCTTTTTTTTTTTAAACAAGTCATTCATTGTTTCTTTTCTAAAATGAATCACCCTTTCATAAGAAGCTTCAAATCTCCTTAATATATAAATATGTCTCCTTTTAGGCTTAAGTAATAATAGCCATCCATCCTTTGATCTTGCTTATTATTTTGTCTACTACCCATTTTCCATCTCTGCCTTTATAGCCAAGTCTACACATTTGAACAACCAACATTGATTCATTTACTGACAACTATTGTGATTCCACAGACTTCTGTCTTCCATCCTATGATCACTTGGTACACATGCATGAGTTTCAATACCATCTCTAAAAGTGATTTCCAAAGCTATATTCTTTTACTGGAAACCCTTGTTGATTATATAAAAATATAAATTCTCAGTTCCTGGCCCAGTCCACTGAATTACAATGTCTGATGACAAACTCCTGGAATCTATATTTGAAAAGATACTCAGATGATTCTGGTAATGACACAAGTTTAGGAACAACTGACACATATATCAGTAATTCCCAAAATCTTGGTTTCATTACTTCACTCTCCTGATATCTAAATCTATATATTAATTTGCCCTCTAGACTGATATTTATAGCTCATAGGGTTGGATAATAAAGCATCCCTTAAGACCTGAAAACAGGAAATAAAAACTGCCCTCTGAGGGTTACAATAATTGCATCAGTTTATATTGGGACAAGACTTGTCATTTCCTGGAAAAGGAAAGTAGATACTTGAATATTAACAACTGACTAATTTAATGATATTTAAAAGAAAGATGAAGAATGGAAGCTGGAGAATATATGGAAATAGAGCTCAGAGAAGCACAATTGCCATTTTTGGTCATGACCAGTGAAGAGAGAGGCAGAATCTTGACATACAAGTATACTAGTCACTAGAATTATCTATTCTATGATAAGATGAAATACTCACATGCACATCACTATGATCTGTATGAAATAACACTGAAGGCTTTGGACCTCATTTGTTCTAATTCCATGTTTATTAGAATCTAATGACCACATTGATTTTCCAGATACCTACAAACTGGGCTCTAAGAGGGATATCTATATCCTTCTGTATATATGAGCAATCCAGGTGCCAGAAAGGGATAACTCTGTCTTTGTCAATGTTCCATAAGTGGCTAATCATCTTTGATTATATTGATAATGTTAAATTTCTAAACAAATTAGGGCAAGACCCTAGACCTTGATATTTTATTTATTCAGCTTTCTCCCTGAAATGTCCCCACTATGCCTGTCCTCTGTGGTTTCCAGTCCTCAGAGAATTTGTTTAATCTCTAATCCACCTCCTAGACTTACTTCCTCCCACTACTGCTATCTATTTCTCGCACAGCATCACCTCCACCCTTTTTATTTATTTATTTATTTATTTATTTATTTATTTATTGGTCATGACTTTAGCATTCTTAACGGTTGTTAACAGCATTGTACCCACCTCTACATTCCTCTCTTGTTTCTGTTGGGGAACATTCTTTCATTCTGCCAAAAACCAGTTATCCACCTGTGTTATCAATGTCTCATCTATACTCTTTACATATTTACATGTACATATTTAAGTACATGATCACGCTCTATCAATTTTGTGTACTTTAAATCTTCCAGTTTCCCCTTTTTATTCCGACGTCTTCCTAAGAGTTTAATATGCCCAAGATTTTCTGATCTCAAAAGAAACAGCAACAATGACCACAACTTGTTTATCTCCCTGGGTACCATCCTGGGCCTCCCATTCCTTTATAGCCAACCTTTCCCAGGGAATTGTTCTTCACTTCTCCAACTGCAATGAGGAATACTTTACCATCATTCCAGCAAGAACAACAACAACAAAAACCAAACAAAAAAACCACCTCCCACACTTCAAAAATCATTAAATTTGAATTTTATCTGTAAGTTCTTAACTTT
The DNA here is from genome assembly GCF_008692635.1 of Crocuta crocuta. NCBI lineage: Eukaryota > Metazoa > Chordata > Mammalia > Carnivora > Hyaenidae > Crocuta > Crocuta crocuta. The sequence goes on from NW_027529554.1 coordinate 264,291, forward strand.
ATGGAAAGTGTCAGAAGGAGCTAATAGTGAAAATATTAAACACTTTGGAGCCAGACAACTTGGGTCAAAATCCTGATTCTGCCATGCATTGTGCATACCATTTTGAGCAAGTAACATGCATTTCTGAGCTTGCTTTCCCTATCAGTAAAGTACACATTAAAAAGGCTCCTCATAGTGTGGTTGTGAAAATCTGACACTTGAAAATGACACCTAATATTATAATTGCTGAACACTGTCTTTCTAACACCTGCACTAATACATGTATTGTACCATGTGTCAAACCCTGCTACATGTACTGGGGCATTAAGAAGGATTGTCTTTATTTTGCCTTCTTCTGTTTGTCTTCCTACTTTTCTCCATTCTCTACTTAAACATTGAAATACCTTTTCATGATGGCCCTATGCATCTTCTCTTACACTTTTTTTTATGAAGCAGTTCATTATTTCATCCACTGAGTGTTTATTATATATTCATCAGGTACCAGGAAGTGTTGTCTGCTGAAAATAATGGTAAACAAGGGAAACAAGGTTTTATTCTCATGGTTATTACATGTTGGGAGGAGGAAAGAGTAAATAAGTTAGTAAACAAATAAATGAATATCATAATTTTGTCTTAAGTGCTGAGACATAAATAAAGCCACACATTATTAGGTCCCAGTGACTTGAGCACTAGTCACTCTATCAGAAAAGACAAAACTGAGCTGATATTTTCATAAGTAGTGACTAACAAAGAAAATAATGAGATGCAAAGCATTCCAAGTAAAAGACTCAGCAAGTGTAAAGGCCTTAATGGAACAATGAACTTGGTATGTGGAAAAACAGAGAAATCTGAAGAAGCTGGAGCTAGTAGTTAAAGAGGTTGGTAGACAAAATATATAAAGACTGGAATTCATCCTGAGTGTGAAATGGGAAGCTGAAGGAAGGTTTAGGTCTTGTAAATATTAAGAATTAAATTTGTTTTAACCTTACACTTGCCTGCTTGCTGAAGAATAGAATGTATAAGGGTAAGAGAAAGTACTAGGAGTCCAGGTAGGAGGACATGATAGTTCAGCTAAGAACTGATGTTTGCTTGGAATTGGGAAGTATCAGTGAAGATATAGAAAGTGAGCAGATGCTGAATCTATTTTTGAACAGAGATGAAATGTCCTACCAAGAGCTTGGATATAGTAGGTTAAGAAATGTAAGGAATCAGGGATGGGTTCTAGGGTTTGGGTGTGAGCACCTGGTGAAATGATGCTGCCTGGAGAAATATGTTGAGGTGGTGGTCATCAAGAATTTCACTTCGCCCATGTTAAATCTGAAGTGCATATTAGACATCCAAGCATAATATCAAGGATACAGCAGGCATGTGATTTGGAAGACAGTAGATATCAAGGTATAAGTACATAGTTAAGAGCTATCAGCTTATAAAGCTGTGTAACAGATACGATCATGGGAAAGAAAAGCATGGGAAGAAAAGTAGTACTGAGTCCTGGGGGCTCTCCATCATTGATCAGAGTCAGCCACAAAGACAGAGATGTAATTGCTAATTAAAATTATAAGAGGTCAGCTCTGTTCTGAAGTTCAGATCCATTTCAACCCCAATCTATGTAAAATTAAACACACCTTCCTCTGAACCAAACCTGGGCCACCCTTAATAACGTCCTCTCCCTGACAATTTACATTTAATATATTCCTTAGTCCTATCAATTTTACCTCCCAACTATCAATCGAACATATTCAGTTCCTTCTTCCTTTCCTCCCCCCTCCTGTTTTACTGCCTCTGTTTCGGTTCCTACCCTCATAATGTATCTGAAGATTAATCCTCTAGTGGTGACCTGTCTCCAGTGTTTGGAGTTCAAACCTTCCTTCCACAGCTGTCTTGAAATGTAAATTGTTTTTCACCATTCCCTTCTTAAAAGACTTTAATGAGTCCATTGTCTTTAGGATTTAGAATTTCAAACTCTGTTGCAGTTTTATGATTTTCTATAAATTGAAGAATTACTCTCCTTTTCCAAAGCATCTTATCACATCATACATAAATCAGTAGAACTCAAACTTATATGCACCTTTCTATGCATTTTCTTTTTCTAGAGCTTCACAATCCAGCATGATAGTCACTAGCCACAAGTGGCTATATAAATTTAAGTTAAAGCTTAAAATTCAGTTCCTCAGTCATACTAGCTGCAATTAAAGTGCTTATTAGCCACATGTGGCTAGTGTATGCTTTATTAGATGGTGCAAATATAGAACATTTTCATCATCACAGACACCGTTCTATGGGATAGTAATGATCTATTGCAGTCTTTGGCCATTTTATCACTAATTCTCTACAAAATAAAGGTGAAATGTCACTGAAGGCAATATTTTATCTTTCCTACTCTTAACCTCAGGAATACTAAATCAGATGTCTCTCTTTAATGTTACTGTAATGCTATGCACACACTGCTTTTACAGAATTTAAATCACCAACTTAATAAATAACTCACCCAGTTTACTAACTTATGAATTATAACTGTTTTAATTCATTTTCTGTGTTTACTTCATAAAAATAAACTATGATATATGTGAAATCATCTTGGTGCCTATAATGTTTTTACTGAACATTAAATATAGTAGGCATTTGATAAATACTTGTCAAATAAAATTAACAAATAATGAATACATGAAAGAAGAAATGAATGAATATGGACTTTGGGACTTCTTTATTTATTTATTTTTATCAGTATAAAGAGATATAAAATAATACATCAAAGAATTTATATCAAAAAGATATAAGGTGATAAAATTTAAGAAATAAATATGAAAATAGTTGATTTTTAGTTTTTTAAACAAAACTGAACATGGAATTCACAATAGTACAAAATAATCCAGATGGTAGCTGAAATATTAAGTATTTATTTAAGAGAACAGGGAAAAGTTCCTGAGAAAAGGAAGTGGAGCATTCAATCAGTAAGCTGTCATTTGAGGATGAGTTAAAAAGAAAGGGATGTTATACCCACATCACATCATCAGTCTCTAACAAGTCACATCTTAGTCTAGTTGACTTAAATAACCTGTTTTATTTAGTCTATTATAAAAATCCTAATACAATATAACATAATATAGCATAACGTAATATAATAGAACATAATATGAAACTCATCAATATAGAAAAATGAAATTATTCTGAAACTAGTATACTATAAAAGGCATGAATACTAGTAAAGTTCTTGTAGCTCTTTCAATGAATATATGACATCATTTGAAAAAATATTAGTAAGGATGTTTTGTGGATTTGATATTATACATGAAGTATATTATTAAAGTGAAAAAACCTTATTTTTATATAATAGCCTTTTCAACTTTGGATGGTATATGAAATTTCTAGATATATTATTTCCCTAGGCTCTTCATATTGACCATATAAGCTCCAAATCTAACTAGATATCTTCTGGAGCCCTGATGATGTTATTCTTAAATAATAACATAAACATTTTCAAGTTCTTTGCTGAAAGTAACAGAATTCCCAAGAATTAGTTATTTAAACAAGGAAGCCATCTAATCTTATATCACAAAATATCTGAAGATAGGTCATTTAAAGTTTGGTTCATTCACTGAAGACTTTATGTTTTTTTTTTCTTCTTTGTTCCACTCCAAGATTTGGCAATGCCTTCACCAATGCCTCATGACGTCTGCTGCAATCTAAAAATGTCCTTGCACAAGTGTTCCAAGTACGAATGAAAGGCATAAGACAAAAATGTTTTCTGAATATAGGACTCCCTTATATATAATGACAAGTTTTCACAGAAGCTGATTATCTCTCATATTCTATATGCCAGAAGAGAATCAAAGGCCCATATCTATTTCTATCATTTAAAAAAATGGAAATGGATTGCTCTGAATGATAGACTAATCATGATTTACCTTCTGGAATGGGCCATAACACCATCCAAACAAAATTAAGGTTCTGAGAGCAAGGAAGAGTGGAGAAATGGCTATTATGCAGACCAAGATATCTGCCATAATTATAAAAATTATAAAAGGAAGCCATGGCAATTATACTAAAACTGAGATACGATTATATGTATAGGTACTCTGAGAAAAAATTCTGGATATCAGAATAACAAGAGAAATTAAAGATCCTGTTTTTTCTCTTGTATTACTAAAAGTAATTCTGAGCATTTCTTCAAAGCACTTATGTCTTCAAGATGAAATTTCACCGTTATGAAATGTCACTTTATATCTGGTAATTCTATTTAATCTGATATTAATATAGCTACCTCAGTTAGGGTTCATGGTATATATATTTTCTACCCTTTCATTTTTAATCTATGAGTGCCTTTATAAATACATATTCTTTTCCAGTTTTATTGAGGTATGGTTGACTAATAAAAATTGTAAATATTTAACATGTACCACATGATCTTTTGATATGCATATACAGTTAATGCAAAATGACAATCAACCTAATTAACATATCCATCACATCATATAGTTTACTTTGAAGGTGTGTGTACTCATTTAGCAAATTTCAACTACACAATAAATTATTATTAATTCTAGTCATCACATTGTATATTAGGTCTCCAGAACTTTATTCATCTTATAACTGAAAGTCTGTACCCTTCAATCCACATCCCCCACCACTCCCCTGTGCCTTAACCCCTGACGACCACCATTCTATTTCCTTTTACTATGAGTTCAATTCCACNGGCAAATTTCAACTACACAATAAATTATTATTAATTCTCGTCATCACATTGTATATTACGTCTCCAGAACTTTATTCATCTTATAACTGAAAGTCTGTACCCTTCAATCCACATCCCCCCACCACTTCCCTGTGCCTTAACCCCTGACGACCACCATTCTATTTCCTTTTACTATGAGTTCAATTCCACATGCAAACAAGATCATGTAGTATTTGTCTTTCTGTGTCTGGCTTATTTCACTAAGCACAATGTCCTCTTGGTTCATTCATGTTGTCATAAGTGGCAAGGTTTCCTTCTTTTTGTGGCTGAATAGTATTCCATTCTATACATACACCACACTTTTTAATTCACTCATGACAAATGCTTAGATTGTTTTCATATCTTATCTATTGTAAGTATTGCTGCAATAAATTTGGGAGTGCAGATAGTTCCCTCTGAGATTCTGATTTTGTTGTCCTTAGATATGTATCTGAAAGTGAGATTGCTAAACCATATGGAAGTTCCATTTTAATTTTTTGAGAAATATCCATACTGGTTTTCAAACAGGGTGCACCAATTTACCAATCAACACCAACAGGGTACGGCTGCCTTTCCTCCACAACTTTGCCAAAACTTGTTACCTACTGACTTTAGAATAAAAACCATCATAACACATATGAGGTAATAACTCAGTGTGATTTTGATTTGCACTTACATGATGATTAGTGGTGTTGAGCACCTTTTCATGTACCTCATTTCTTAGTTGAGTTATTATGTGTTTTGCTGTTGGGTTGTAGGAGTTCTTTATTTTGGTTATTAATACCTCATCAGATACATGTTTTGTAAATATTGTCTCCCATCTAGTAGGTTGCCTTTTCATATTATTGATTTCTTTTGCTGTGCAAAGCCTTTTACTTTAATGTAGTACCACTTTTGTTGCTTTCACTGTCATATCCAAAATACTGTCACTAAGACTGATATCAAGGAGCTTCTGTTCTACATTTTCTTCTAGGAGTTTTATGGTTTTGGGTGTCACATTCAAGTCTTTAAGCCATTTTGAGTTGATTTCTGTGTATGGTAGTCTAGTTTCCTTCTTTTACATGTGGCTGTACAGTTTGCCCAACACTATTTATTGAAGAGACTATCCTTACCCAATTGTATATTCTTAGTTCCTATGTCGTAAATTAATTAATTATATATGTGTGGGTTTATTTCTGGGCTATTTTATTCCATTGATCTCTGTATCTATTTCTATTCCAATACCATATAGTTTTGATTACTATAACTTGGTAATATAATTTGAAATCAGAAAGCATGATGCCTCTGGCTTTGTTATTTTTGCTCAAGATTAATTTAGCTTTTTGTGTCCTTTGTGATCCCATATGAATTTTAGGATTTGTTCTATTTCTGTAAAAAATGTTATTTTTGTGGCATTAAATCTGTAGATTACTTTTAGTAGTATGAACATTTAAGTAATATTAATTATGTTAGTAATATTAATTGGAAAAATTAATGTTATTTGTGTTTTCTTTAACTTATTTCATCAATATTTTGCAGCTTTCAGGTACAAGTCTTTCACTTTGGTTACATTTATTTCTAGGGGGCACCTGGATGGTCCAGTCAGTTAAGCATCCGACTTCAGCTCAGGTCATGATCTTGTGGTTGGTGGGTTCGAGCCCCATGTCCAGCTTTGTGCTGACAGCTCAGAGCCTGGAGCCTGCTTTGGACTCTGTGTCTTCCCCTCTCTTACTGCTCCCCTGCTCATACTCTGTCTCTCTTTCTCTCAAAAATAAATAAATGTTAAAAACATTAAAAAAAATTATTTCTAGATATTTTATTCTTCTTGATGCGATTCTCTTTTCTTTCTTTTTTTAAGTTTATTTATTTTGAGAGACAGAGAGAGAGAATGAGCAGGGGAGAGGCAGAGTGAGAGGGAGAGAGAGAATACTAAGTAGGTTTTGTGTTGTCAATGTAGAGCCCAATGCAGGGGTTGAAATGAGATCACGATCTGAGCCAAAATCAAGAATTGGACCCTTAACTGACTGAGCCACCCAGGTGCTCTTCTTTACTTTTGATGTCCAACAATTTGGCTATAATGTAACTGAATGTTTTTGTTTGTTTGCCTTTTATATCTGTGGGGGATCTTGAGAAAATTTTCCATTAAAATTGGAAATATTTTGACAATCATATCCTCACATAATTTTTGTATCTTAGCTTCTCTTTCATTTTCTTCTGGGGCTCCAATTACTTAATAGTAAACCACTTAATATTGTTCCACATATTACTGAGGTTCCTCCTTTTTTGCTCTCAGTGGTGTAATTTAAATGATTTCTATTTATCAGTCAGTCTTTAAGTTACCTGATTGTTTCTTCTGCAGCATCCATACCTCCCCTTAGCCGATCTGGGGGTTTTTTTTTTTTTAATTCTTATATTGCTGTTTTGTAGTTTTAGAATTTGTATATATATTTTTTGTTGTGTCTATTTTTTAAATGACATCTCCTACTTCTTTGTTCATTCTGTCCATCTTATCCTTTAAAGTATTGAAATTTTTACAATAGCTATTTTAACATTTCTAATTTCTAGGTTTGTTTCCATCAACTGCATTTTTGTCGTAGTTACAGATCATGTTTTCTTGCTTCTTTGTATGTCTGTCATTTCTTATTGTATGATGGACTTGTGGATACTACTCTATTTATTTTAGTTGTAGCATAGTTAATACACAATATTACATTAGTTTCAGGTGTACGACATAATGATTTAACAAGTCTATAAGTTATGCTATGCTCACCATAAGTGTAGTTACCCTCTGCTACTATACAGTGCTATTATAATACCTTTGACTAGATACCCTATACTGTACCTGATGCTACTCTGTTTATTTTTTTTTCTTAAATAGTTTATTGTCAAGTTGGTTTCCATATAACTCCCAGTGCTCATCCCAACAAGTGCCCTCCTCCATGCCCATCACCTCCTTTCCCCTCTTCCTCACCCTCAGCAGCCCTCAGTTTTTTCTCAGCATTCAAGAGTCTCTCATAGTTTGCCTCCCTCTTTCTCCCCAACTATTTTTCCCTTTCTTCTCCCCCATGGTCCTCCGTTAAGTTCCTCCTAACCCACCTATATGTGCAAACATATGGTATCTGTCCTCTGCCTGACTTATTTCATTCAGCATAACACCCTCAGGTTCCATCCATGTTGCTACAAATGGCCAGATTTCATTCTTTCTCAATGCTACTCTGTTTAGAGTCTTTTTTTTTTTCTGTTAGAGAATGTTGTGAGTTTTGTTCTAGCAGTGAATACTTTTACTGATGATTTCTTATTGATGTTTATATCAAATCTAAAAAATGCACATGTCTTCTTGAATCACATAGACAAATAAGAATTGAAAGGTAATTCTTTGAAAAGGTCAAGGAAAAATATAGTGACTGATTTCCATTTTTACTAAAATTGTTGTCTTGATGAGCATACGTAAATTGTCTTTTTAAATCTATTAAAAATGAGGTATTTGTTTTGCTTTCTTTAAAAGAAATCAGGGGCACCTGGGTGGTTTAGTGGGTTAAGCATCTGACTCTTGATTTCGGCTCAGGTCATGATCTCACAATTCATGAGATGGAGGCCTGTGTCGGACTCTGCCCTGACAGCATGGAGCCTGCTTGGGATTCTTTCTCCCTCTCTCTGCCCCTCTCCCACTCACATGCATGTGCACAGTCATGCTCTCTCTCTCAAAGTAAATAAACATTTTTTTAAAAATTAAAAATATAAAAAAATCATATAAGAAGGGATTATATATTATATAAGTTAATAAACCATAAAGTGAATTATGCTTTAGTAAAAAAATGTACTCAATAGAGGCACCTGGGTGGCTCAGTCGGTTAGGCATCCAACTTCAGCTCAGGTCATGATCTCATGGTTCGTAGGTTCAAGCCCCGTGTCGGGCTCTGTGCTGACAGCTAGCTCAGAGCCTGGAGTCTGTTTCGGATTCTGTGTCTCCCTCTCTCTCTGGCCCTCCCCTGTTCATGCTGTCTCTCGCTCTCTCTCTCTCAGAAATAAATACAACATTAAAAAAGTTTAAAGAAGTGTACCTAATTAAGCTATTTATAATTTTTTATGTGAGAAAATAAACTATATAGATGAGAAAAACACAAGCTTAAGTTTTAATTTTGTAAGGACAAGTCTAGAGTAGCCCTTCCCCTAGGGCTAAAGTAGCTCTTTCCTCTAGGAACTTCTTCAAATATTTGAAATGCTACCCGAGATCTCCCCATTCTGGCTGGTGTTTTCCAGCACTGTTTGACTTCTAAGATCTTCATTCAGCTCAAAGCCCTCAGGAGCAGTTTGTTTCTGCTGGGCCTCCTAAAGTCTTACCCTGGGTATGTACAGCTTAGTATTTGGCCAAAGACTCAAGGAAACACCTTTTCAGATTTCTGGACTTTTTGTCTTGCAGAGCTAACTCATCTTTGGTACCTTGCCCCACAAACCCAGAAACTTCAGCAACCCTGACATCTGGTCTCAACTTCCTCTTCCTGAAATTCTGCTGCTCTCTGCTTGGGCTCCTCTTCCCCATGCAAGGTTTGAAAAGGGTTCTGAGCAAAACACTGAGGTAACCATGGAGCTCATCTCTTGCATTACATCTTCTCTCAAGGGTCACATCAGTATGTTTTCTAATGCCTGAAAGGAGTGGCCTCATACATTTGATCACATTTTACAACAACTTACTCCTCTGGTCTGCAGCTATTTATGTGTTTACTGTGGACGATAAGCATAATACCTTTACTTGTAATAGCCAGGCCAATGAACTTTTCCAACGCACTCATAAATAATACAATTTCTTCATCTCACATTTAGCACCTGTCACCCACTTTAGTGAAAAAAAAAAAATTCTGCTTTCCAATGCACTTTACCCACTCACATCTAACTTGCTTTTATTTTAAAGTAACAACTAAAAATATAAAAGAATCTACAGGGTCTATACTTGAAGATTCTTTAGGGGATTATCATTTCAGAAAAAAAATACATGGAATAAATGCAAAACATAGATTCCAGCCACTGTTTTTAGTTGTATCGTTTCTAAATATTATCACTTCAGTGTTTGAGGCTCCCCAACTGATAAGTGTGCTAAATTGAAACCACTGAGCTTATTTACTGAGGACCTAAGATTTGTGTTCCCCGTGAATCCCCTTGGCCTTTACATCCCCAAGGTGCCCTCTTTTGCCTCTGATACCTCTCCTGTTCCAATGGAGACAAGGTTCAGCTCAGTGCTCTGCAGTTAGTGTTCACAGCAAAGAGTGAGAACAATGAGGAACTGCTAACTTATAATTACTCTAAATGAAAACAATTTGCCACTGAGATAATAGAGAGAATAACGACATTCTGGAACTTATATAATGGATTACTCCTTATTTTAATCTACAATTCTAGATGGGCTTTGGTTATGTATTTATTTGCTACTGTGATGTAGCTGCCCAGCAGAACTGACAGGGAGAACAAAGAGGGGAAAATGGTAAGGAAAAAGTGGCCATTATAAAATAGTCTTTAGATCAGTTATTCTGTTACCTTCATATTTCTTTTTTATCACCCAGTAGTGCAACACATATTTCTTTTGCTTTTGTACCAATAATTCATCTTCCAGTGGATGATTGGATGGGTGAAAGTGACTTGGATTTATTTCTTCCCTGCTCACCATATCACTATATATTTATTTGGCTTGTTGTTAAAGTTTTCAGTGACACTTTCAAAAACTTAACCTAGAAATTCTGACTGGATAGCTTGAAGGATACTATAAAATATGACTTCAAATAAATACTTGTAATTAAGTCATTGCTCTCAATTGTAGATTTCTCAATTGAAATCATGAAGATCTGATTATAACAAATCTGTATGTACAACAAATCATAATACTGTTAATCTCATATTTCAGAATGTCAATTAAAGAAATAATATATAACCATTCTAGTTAACATGCACATCTAAGGTTTTTATTACATATTATATGTAATATAAATAATATATAAATAATATCCAATATAACAATAATATATAATATGATATGTTAACTTATTATTATATTGTACTCAATATATATCTGACATTGCTACAGACACTCTCTACACATGTATTCCAAAATGAATTAACATTGTGCTGGGAATTTTGCAGGAACCAAGACTTGGTCAATATTTCCATGCTAGTACATATAGAGTAGTTATAAGAGTTGCCAGAAGTAAAACAAACAAACAAACAAACAAAAACTTAATATTTAAAACAGATCTTGATTCATAATTTTAGTGAGTTTACTACTCATCTAGCAGGATTTCACCATGAATTTCCCCCTTTGCACTTTAAGTCTGACTTAACACCTTGCAACACCTTGACTTTACCCTCAATTTGTTTCTTGAAGACTGTCCCCTGAATTTAACACAAGAAGTAGTATGAGGCTTCAAGATTTCCAGTAACCCCTCAATTACGATTCAAAGGCTTAAATTTTTAAAGTATAAGTTTTTTTCCCTTATGCCATTTCATTTAAAATATTCTTATTTGTTGATTATCCACAAAGAATGGGAGCATGTGAATTAAATATCTTCTGGAAATATGAGGCCTATTTACTACTATTTAGAAAAGAAAGGATTGGGGGGCCTGGGTGGCTCAGTAGCATCCGACTTCAGCTTAGGAAATGGTCTCACAGTCCATGAGCTCAAACCCCACCTCCAGCTCTGTGCTGACAGCTCAAAGCCTGGAACCTTCTTTTGATTCTTTGCTTCCCTCTCTCTCTCTGCCCCTCTCCTGCTCTCTCTCTGTCTCTGTCTCTCTCTCTCAAAATAAATAAACATTTAAAAAACTTTTTAAAGAAAAGAGATGATTGATCAAGCATAGTTTTCACATGGCAGATGAAAAAATGCATCCATTTTCTTTTGGTACAGAACATATTTAACACTAGTTGTATTCCTGAAATAAACCCCTTTCCCAATATACTTTTTGTTTTTTTAAAACAAACAAACAAAAAGAATTAAATAGCAATGTCTATTTAAAATTTTAAATAAATTCAGAAACAAATAAAATTATATTTAATGATTCCAACACATTCACAGTAAGCTTCAAGTAGCAGGCATCTTGAAACTTTTTATTATTTTGAGTACTATAACAGCTTAAATTCTTTTCTAATTATTAAGTAGATCATATAAGATTATCTAAATAGCCTAGTTTAGAAAATGCCATCCAAACACACCAACCTAACTGTTTCTCATTAAGAACATAATCTGCCTTCGTATCTTCATTAAGAAGAAGAAATGCTTCCAATGAAATATTTCTCCAAGTGGCTTAGATCAAAATGTTATAACTATGCATGTGGAAAATTGGAAAGTCAAGTACTGGTGATTCGTTTTACATTAATTTTCACATGGCCAATGTATACACTGCATTTAGTAAAATCAAGGTTTAATTGTTTCATTGGTCCAATTAAAATAATCTTAATTGATTATTAGTATACTGGCAATGATAGATGCATTAATTACAAACACTGAGCATCACAAAGCAGAATAATCTTCCATTCAGAAAGCACAGCTCTTTGCCTAGTTAAGTCATGTAGCTGCAGGGAAATTTTGGGATTCTTTTAAATCATATTTTATCTACACAATGACCTTAAACTAGTCACCTGGTACTAGTTAAGTCCCCAAGTTTCATTATTAGAACATCACTTGAAAATAGGAAATCTTGTTTATTTATATGTTGTACAGAATAAGCAGGTGCTAAGGCTGGCCTTTATGGTTGGAAATAAACTCTGAGACTATGCAAATGAAAACAACCATATTATTTTCAGCGATAAGAGAAATATCACTATTTTGAAACCAAAAGAACAATGACAATTTTTCCAATGAGATGATTCTAGCTGTAGGTTACTATTGATTTATCTACATTGGCCTAATTCTTTATTTTGACTCATACCACTTAAAAATGTTTACAAAGAATATCTATGCTAATTAGAATATGCTATGAGTTAGAGGAAAAGTATATATAACAGTATGATGTCACAGAGGAAGCTCAGTACTTGGAGAGGTAAGATCTTGCTTTAAATCCTGGTCTGTTAATGATTTGGTGACTGAGCATGGACAGCAAATTGAAGATATTGTTTTCACATCCTTACAGGTATGTTATACAAAACCTTCTGCCTTGCCTACATCTCATTGCTGAGAGAATCCAACTGGAAAGTATCTGTAAATAAATATCCACTCTTGAAACTTAAGTTGCCACTATCATCACCCTATATCATTATTTATGGATAGCAACTAATGGTAACATAGGTCCACTCATGCCTAAACCATGGATTTCTTCTAACTGTGGAAATAGCTTGTACTATAGGCAACGTATGAAACGTGCATAAGCGATGATCTCATCCATGGTGGACAATACGGTTTGAGAAGTGAGCATGTGAGGATGGTAGTGGAAAAGAGATAAAAAGATTAGAAATATTTTTTCATCTGATTGTCTTGGCATAGAAAATAGCCTATTTTTATTTGTATGTTTATCAGAAAACATGTCAGTCCGCGTAGACCATTCGAATTGTACTCTGGTGTGGATCCCAAGACAACCACAGTATTTTTTGTTTGTTTTTGGAACACTTTCTATACCAGATCTCTCTTGTTATCAGAACCAATTTTCTGCAGACACAGGAATGATACCAGAAAAAGTCTGTTACTTTTTGAGTTAAATGGATTCTTGAGAGGAATATATTATCCTGTGAATATTTTTTTTTTAAAAAATTGGCCGACTAAACTACTATGACAAAATAAGCATTATTTCAGTTTTACCCCACTTCACTGCTATTCAAAAAAACATATTCGTAATCAGTGTAAAAGAACATGCCTCAATAACCTAGCACCTGTTTCCATTCTCCGGAACAATACAGAGATTGTGGCAGGCACTCCTCAAAACACACTCAGTCACCCATTAATTGAATCTCACCCTTCTCATTTTTTTTCTATAGTTCATACAGACATATGGCTCTCTTTTTATTTCTATAAACCTATCACTTGCCTCTTAAGATTTTCCCCCCATATTCTCTCTTTCCTCATATTTGTTCAAATAGCCATATTCTAGAAACTTCCTCTGGTCTGCATCTGTATACATGTTTACATCTTCTGCTTGTAGACACTTTCATACTTGAAGTATAGATAATACTTGCTAGTATATTATATCTACTAACAGGTTTAAAAATCCATGAAAACAAGGAACTGTATCTTTGCAGCCTCCACAACACAAAGCAAGGTGTCGGTGTTTTGCACATGGCAGATAGCAAATTTTTCAGATAGACAGAATAAGTGGATGAATAGATAAAAACAGCCATTTCATATTTATTTCCAGATGCAAGAGTGTTTCCAAAAGATTTTAGGCACTCTCATTAAAAATGAATCTTGTGTGTATGTGCCTTTAAGCATTAAATTTCAAAATACTATTTTTGAAACATAAACAATGACAATGACACGATTTTAGGTCAAGGACTGATTATCACAAAATTTACTTGCATAAAAATATGTTGTTTGTGAAATAAACAGTAATTAAATAACATGTCTACAGAAAGATTTAAAGTCAATATATATAGAAATAATTAAGTGCTACTATTAACAGCTATGTCTTTTTTAAAAAAACAAAATGCTTTTTATACTAATAAAAATCAGGCAGGTTTTTATTTTCAATTCTAATATTCATTTTTAAGATTATTTTTAGTTATCGCTATTCATTCTCATACATGATAGAAAGATAAGGTACAATAATCAATATCGCTGCAGAATTCAACTATCTGTATTCAAGAAAGAGAAGGAAAGAGGAGGAGGAGGGAGAGAAGGAAGAAGGAAGGCAGGAAGGAGACAGAGAGAGAAAGAGAAAATTGTTCCAGGGGTAGTAGCAACATGCCCTAATTTTAACTCCCCATTAGGAAAAAAAGAAACTCTTCCACAAATGAAATAATTCTCCAGCTTGACTCATCTGCATGTTAATGGAAAAATATTTCAATTTTACCAGTGTCTATTACAGACTGGGTATGACCCAACTCCCTGCTATTTCAGAAATAGTCATTAGAATTTAATATTGCTGTCTGTTGCATTCACAGTCTGAATATTTTAATACATAGGAGGAAATGATTCTGCAAGAGAAAATGCTTGAAAATGCTGTATTTAATTAATGCCCAAGGGAAGCCATGAAAAAGAAAAAAATTGTACTTGTCACGTACTAATTTTAAACACTGTTTACCAGATTTACTTACATGCACTGCTCTAGCCTCCCACTCAGCAGTTTGATAATAGCAGAGCAGTTCCATGCAGCACAGATCCTTGGCTTCTAGAATTCAGTGGGAGTAATAGGATACAAAGAACATAAGAAGAAGCTGCATTTTAATGCAGCTGAATTCTGAGGCTTAGGGCAGACCCTCTGTTATAAACACCTGCTCAGATACAAGCAGATCCAAGGAAACTATATGCTTAAACTGACGTACGAACTATTTATATCCTCCAAAGGCAGTGGGTTATTCGGTTTATATATGATAGGCTTTATCAAACATTTTGATCAAATTAATCTAAAAATAGTTTGTAAATATTTTTCTAAATGAAGAGAGATTTCTCTGAAGAAAAGGAGAATGTAAAATCATAGGAGGTTCTCTTTCCATTTTACTGCATGTCTAGAAGAGGTAGGTCTTCCTTCTGACTTGGGTTAAAGACAATAAACCTCTACCATGAAAGGCAAAGACACATGGCATTGGGCCACACCAATGCATCAATAGACCCATTTAAAAAGAAGGGGAAAAGAATATGGGAATTGTGTGGCTAGGTGCCACACATTGATGTTATCTTACTTGACATTCACAGTAATGAAGTGAGGCAAATTTTAACCCTATTCATACATGAAAATTCTTAGGCAACTTGTCAAGCAGAATACTAAATTAAATCGGTCCCCTTTAGCCATGTGTTGCTTCCACTTATCATGTGTTTTGTGAAATAGAATCGAGTTTGCTGGCGTTAACTATTTATTGCTGTTTATCATCCAAGTCTGCCAGCCAGTCGACAATTACACAATAAAACGGTAGTTATAGATTTCATGGCATCCTTCTCCCTCTAAGGAACTCTTTGATGCAATCCTGAGTCCTGGCCTTTGACTTGTACTCTGCATATATCTCCAGCTCTTCCCAAAATTTTACCATAGGGGAGAATATGTGGGGTAGAGAAAAGAAAACCAGATAATCCTGGATTGGAGAATCTCTCCCTAAAATCCATGATTCCAGAACCCCGTAATGTGATCATTTGGAAATACAGTTATTGGAGATAACTAGTTAAGACGAGGTCAGACTGGATTAGACTGGCTCTAATCCAATGTGACTGGTGTCTTGTAAGAAAAGAAACACTGAGACAGACGTGAAGGTGAAAACAGAGGCAGAGGTTGGAGTGATGCCCCTACAAGCCAAGGAACACCAAGGATTGACATCCATCACCAGAAGCTAGGAAGAGACCAGGAAAGATCCTCCCATAGAAACATGAGAGAGAACATGGCCTTGCTGACACTTCAGTTTCATACTTCTAGCCTCCAGAAAACCATGAGACAATAAATTTCTATTGTTTTAAGCCTTGGAATTTGTAGTAGTTTGTTACCACAGCCCTACAAAACTAATACAAAACTCTACTTACTGAGAGACTTCTTCCATATGTCTGTCTTTAATCCATCCTGCTCTCTATTAATGCCTATCCATGAACCATGATTTTCCTTCTATTTCATAGGCTTTCTCTGCTCTATTCCAAGTCCAAATCCTTTTTTTTTCTGTGATAGAATTTCCAGTACCTTTTATCTTGTCTGCTCTTTGCCTCCAGCCTTTTGAAAATATCGATGCATAGATCATTTTTTCATGAAATCTCAAATAATTTCCCCTAATCAGAAGAGTTGGAAGCAAGGTGATGATCCAAAGACTCCTTTAAAGTGAGGGGCTCAGTGTCCCAGGAGAATAACAAGTGTGGTCTCATCCTTGTTTGACCTATCTCTTTTGATGGGCAGTCAAAAGAGGGATTTGCATTTCATCTAGATGAGCTCTCAGAAGTGATTGTTCTAATTCTTTATTCTCCCTTCAGAACAGGCAGCATATCAAAGAGAGAAGGCCACCCTCAGTGTTAGACCACTATCGGTGAAAGAATCCGCAGTTCCAGACCTAATAATGGTGTTAGTATTGAACTATAAAACAGAGATTTGGCTGTCAATTATTTAGGTTGTTGACAATCTGCCCTTTGTGCCCTTTTCATGGAAACAAATAAAAAAAGATGAACAAGAGTCACCTGCTGTCCCCTGAAGCTTCTTGTCTGGTAAGCTGGTATCGTGGGACTTTGCCAGTGTGCTTTGCAGCAGCACAATGACCCCACTGAGGTGCCATCTGCACTCTGACACCTGGAATCCTGACTACAATTACCTGCCGGTGCCAAAGTCAGGGACAGTACAAGTCTCGCATTGACAGTGACAGTATTTTTTATCTCCAAATCAGGACACAGTGCCTGACAAGTACAGCTATACCTATGGGAACAATGAAAGAAGATATTTAAATTCGAGACTGTCCTAGAAAATCTGAGATATATTTCAGCCTAAAGTTATCTGATCTGTTGGGTGCAATTGGAGTTGTAAGAGAAAAGTAAAATATGGATTCATTCATCCTAAAAAAAGGTGATTAAAATAACCTTAAATTACATCAAGTATTTTAATTTTGAGCTCCGAGTGCTGAAAAGCTATTTTATTATATTACCATGTAATCCATATTATATACTTATATTTAATATAAATCTTTACACTATAGAAATAAGATGAAAAAATAAAGCAAAATTTATTGTTGAGCATCTGTATATAAGCAATACCAGGAGCTTTTACATTACTTTTCTGTTAGAATTCAAGTCGGACTCATGATATTGGGAATAATGATAGCTGCTACTATCAATCGAGTGCATTCTATGCACTAGGCATTGTTCGGTGAGAGAATACACGTATTAAGCCTCCTACATGCATTATCTCATCTAATTCTCTCAATAAGCAGAGGTATAATCATATTAACTCCACTTTACAAACGAGTAAAATTGAGCCCAAAGTCACATGGCTAGCAAAACTACCGAGCAGCGATCAAACATAGTTCTACCTAAATACAAAGAGCATGGCCCTTGCCACAGTGGTAAACGGGAAATTAGGGTTCACCAGAACATCACTTAAATGAAACGGCCCTCCACATTTTTCTACTTGACAGAAATGTAAGCAAACCAACCACTTCCAATTTCAATTCCCAGAATGGCAGCCAGAGGTGTGCCCTTTTCACCTGCACATTAGAAAGAACCATCAGCAAAGCAAGTAAATGGGAATGAAGGGAGAAATGACAGAACAGATTTGGACCACAGGACATTTTCGTTTTCAGTGATGAGGATTTTATTTAAATGTGGTCCCAATATAAGAAATAGAAGCAGTTTATATTCAGTACAGAGATGTGTTATGGATTGGCACATACATACATGATGGAGATTTTTATTACCTGAACAAGAAACTGTAGCTATCAAAAAGGGTTAATCAATTTTGGTTTTATTTTTGAGAGACTCTATTTTACTTTATTTATTTACCGTACCCCCAAAATATATGTAATTATATTAGTAGCAATATGTGATTGCTTCTTGACAAAGGACAATTTTACTGATTAAAAACCAGGACGCTGTACTTAAATGTGTAGCAGTTGCCATGGAAACAATTTTACTTTGACTCAGAGCGTATCTTGTTTTAGGGAGAGTAGTCTGTTGTTATGGCAATGGGATCTTGAACATTTTTCCCAAAAGAAGACTAACACAGGATAGATAATAGGGTTGCTGGTTACAAAGCATACAGAAATACGATTGTACTTAGCTTATAGGAATCAGAGCTGGTAAAGACAGTAGATACCATTTTAGCCTTGTTATGAAAATCTCTCATTCCATGTCCCTCCCTTGTTTCATTTTTAACTGGAACAAATGATATTAATGTCATATTATCCTTGACATTTTGTTCACTAAAGGCAACAAATTCACACGGTCATTTCTGTAGCAACTATATATGATGTTTCATTAAAACATTAATAGGAACTACATTTAAGCCACTAGACAAATCATAATTTTTCATCTATTCCATCACATTATGGCAATGATGGTAATAATAGTCGAACGTTATAGAATGTCTGCCACATCTGGAATACTCTAAGACGGTTATATTAACACATTGAAATTCTCATAATACCTCTCTTTGAGCGAGGTATCACTAAGATCTCCACTGTATGGAAAAGAAATCTGAAGCACAAAGAGGTTAATTAATTTATCCGAGGTCACACATCAAAGAAGTACCAGAGTCAGGAACCAAACCCATGAAGTCCATGCTCTTAATTAATTCCTTATGCTAGCATTTCTTAATTGCTTAACATATTAGTTTTTATTTTCTTATATTAATATTAAATCTCAATTTAAAATCTTTAAAGTACTGGGGTGCCTGGGAGGCTCAGTCAGTTAAGCGTCCGACTTCGGCTCAGGTCATGATCTCACTGTCTGTGGGTTCAAGCCCCACGTTGGGCTCTGTGCTGACAGCTGAGTCTGCTTCCGATTCTGTGTCTTCCTCTGTCTCTCTCTGCCCCTCCCTCATTCATGCTCTCTCTCCATCTCTCAAAGGTGAATAAATGTTAAATAAAATAAAAATAAATACTTTAAGATACTTTAAATTTTATACAAATAAATACTACATTATGCTTGGTAGTTTCCAAGAATGAGCATAAACTTCAGATAGGAACTGACAACATAAACTTGAATTTAACTGAACCACCAAATACACATATATATAATGGCTCAACTCACAAATAGTCCTTTGATATTAATCTACTTAATCTTAGAATTAATTAATATTTAAGCCATTTAGGGTTGTAAATGTGAAAGCCTTATTCAGATTGAAAATAGAAGGATTTCTTGAGGGATTATTGTGAATATATTTGTAAGTCTGAAATATGCATGCAAATATGAAAATGGCAACTAAAGGATTCACTGTGATAAGTCCTTAATTAGAATTGCAAAATATTTCATTTCAGGGGCTTATGCCTTTCCTCATCAAAAATGTGCAGCTTTTTTAAACCAAAGCCATTTTTCCTACCAGTTTATATGTTGCAGATGAATCATGAATTCATCTCATCTTAGTCTCTTAGGCAATGGTTACATAAGTATTTCGACAACAGAAAACATTCATTCCATTTTGTCTTATTGAAAAACACTTGCATTATTTAAAAAAAAACAAACAAACTGCTTTCCCTGCTACCTTGTTTCAGGATAGACAGGTGAAGTTTTGACAAATAAGTGGTTTCTAAAAAGATAATGGTTGACCTGATAAAGGTTATAGACACATAAAAAATCACTGCAATAAATATCTTCTAAATGTGGTGACATTAAAAGTATTCCCTTTTGAATCAGAAGTAGGACAAGAATGCCACTATTATCACCCCTATCAGCACTGCACCTGAGCCAGCCGAGTAACACAAGCAAGAGTGGTTAGCAGAGGGTTATCAGATGTTCCTTTTATATCAACACTCGAAGCACTTAATACTTGATATTAAGATGTTCTTAAATAAAGAGCACTGCAAACAGTAATTTGCTTAAATAGCAATGTGGGTTAGTAAAAGCCATCGCTTTAGCTAATGTTCCCATGCCTGTGCTCTGGTTAACTTGCTGGTGCACATGGTGTGTGCTCTCCAGACACTCCCACCCCTTACAAAGCCTAGATCTTACACCTTCATTCCCCACCTCAGATTGTACCTCAATTATTGATTGTTTACACAGTGCTTGTTCTCTACTTTCACCCTAATTTTTGGTCTCACTCTCACATATGCTCAGAGCTGATGCACTGATAAAATGTATCCAGCTATGACCTTGATGCTTCAAACTGCAGAGGAGAACAGGAGTTTACTTCCAGACATGCTCATTTCCTGATGACTGTGTTAGGTAGTTGGTAATGTGGGCATGGATCTCAGGAAGAGGGCAAAGTTGGAGACGTAAATAGATAAGAATTATTCACAAATGTGTGTGTGTGTGTGTGTGCACCCATATATAGTGACATTATGTATAACGTCCTAATATCGTACTAATAGTAACTAAATATATTGATTACCAATTAGCACATATACTGCTACACAGAGAAATCAGCTTTCAAGATAAGAACTATCTTAATTGAACAGATAATAACTGAAGTCTAGGGAGGAAAATTATAACCTGCCAAAGTGGTACAATTAATCAGTAAGTAATGGAGCTGAGATATGAATACAGGACTCATTGTTCATTTCTGTAGAGCACAATATATCCCAAAAAGCTTTAAAATATTTTAGAATATTGTGGAAAGAATCTTTGCCTACCAAACTGATTATCATTTTAGAAGCTGTGCTTTTATTTTTCATCATTTCCCACAAGACAATCATTCCATTCTATAGCTTCATCAGTTTCAATAAATCCTATGGCTTTTTCTTCTTGCTTCATAATCTTCCTCATCTCTGAAGTCATATTTCTTTATGTATGTCAAATCTTCCTAGCTTTTTCTAATGCTATTTCTGCAGGAAACAACAACCTTATTTAACATGGAATACATTTGCTCTGTCTCCATCTTTGTTTCTATCCTTTTTTCCCCTGTTTATCCCTCTCATCTAACATTGTCTGTCTGTCTATCTATCTATCTATCTATCTATCTATCTATAGTTATTTGCTTCATATCACTTGTGAGCACTGAAAGTGGGGTGCCTGGGTAGCTCAGTTGGTTGAGCATCTGACTTCAGCTCAGGTCATGATCTCACAGTTCTTGGGTTCGAGCCCCGCATCAGGCTCTGTGCTGACATATCAGAGCCTGGAGCCTGTTTACAATTCTGTCTCCCTCTCTCTCTGCCCTTCCCCTGCTCATGCTCTGTCTCTCTCTCTCTCTCTCAAAAATAAATAAACATTTAAAAAATTTTAAAAAGGAAGTGGGCAGAATGCACCTTGCATTAGTCAGGCAAGTTTATTTTGCCTGAGGCAGAATCTCTTTTTACTTCATACAAAAGGCGTGATCCTTCGTGTGTCTAGGTTAACAGATAGATCAATTTTTTTAATCAAATACATTTGTTTTACAACTATATCTGTATATTACATTTGATAAAAAGTCATATACAACTATCTTGGAATATATATTTTGCAATCATTCCTACATTCATTCCACAAACATTTAATTGACCCTATTATGAGAAAGGCCTTGAGTTAGGCCTTGGATATCAGAGGCAGTGACATGAGTCTGTGCTGTTAAAGAGCTCACATCTTGTCAAGATAAAGAGATAAATAACTCGTACTTATAGTGAAATATAAGGGTCATTAGAGAGATAGCCAAGACTTCTGGTTTCTGATTTTGCATGTAAGGAGCTTGGAAGTTACTACTCCATCATAACAACAAATTAAAAGCTAAACAGACTACAAAAATCAACAACTCTTCTAGAATATATAACAGAGGGGGAGACACAGGGCAAACCAAAGCCCCCAAATTAAAGATACAGACAGGAGAATACAGAGAGTTGTGGCATCCTAGACCAGAGATCCAGAGTAGAAACAGCCGCTGGAACCAATATCAGGGTAGAAAACCTAACCTGCCAATAAACCGCTGGAGGCTTGATGTGGATAAGTCAGAGAGAATTAACAACTCTAGGAGGACTCAGTCATAAGAAGTCCCAAAAATTTTGTGAATTTTATCTCTAAGAGCTTGACCAGATTTCATAATAAATATCAAAGAAAAATCTCCTGGTGCTACTAAAAGGAGAAGAGGAAAGGAGCTATTTTGAAATTCACCAGAGCATTCTGTTCTTAATAGGGCCAAATCTCAGAAGAAGCTAGTTAATTAACCAGAGCCTAACCTGTTAGGGCATTATCAGACCATAACTGACCTGGCAGAAGGAAAATATCAAACTCCAGTCAATACTAGCCATCCTGTCTCACCTACCACAGGCAGAAAAAAACCTGAGAGACACTTGTGAAGTCCATAGTCCAGAGGCACAGACTCACTAAAATACTGAAAACTAACCATAGGACCATGGGATGTTTTTCTTTCTCCCACACTGCACAACTGCATTACTAGAAGCCTATTTATAGCAAATCTTTTATCAAATACATCAAGAAGAAGTTGCAAGCATACCAAAAGTTAAAAATCACAACTTAGACAGAGAAAGCATCAGAGCCAGACTCAGATGTAACAGAGATGTTAAATATTAGAATAGGAATTTAAAATGATAGTAAATGCTGAAGGTGCTAATGCATAAAGTGGGCAGCATGGAAGAAGTGATGGTCAACATGAGCAGAGAGATGAAAATCCTGAGAAAGAACTAAAATGAAATGGTAGAGATAAAAACACTGTAATAAAAATGAAGAGTGCCTTTGATGGGCTCATTAGGACACTGGACTCAGTTGAGTCTGAGGGTGTCTTAATAGAAACTGCTGAAATTGAAAAGGAAGGAGATAAAAATTTGGAAAAAACCTCACAAGATATTCAAGAAGTGTGAGACAAATACGAAAGGTATAAGCATGATGGGAATTCCAAAAGAAGAGAGAGAGAAAGGAACAAAGAAAGATTAGAAAATTAATGACAGAATTTCTCCAAAATAAAGTCAGACACCAAACCACAGATCCAGGAAGCTCAGAGAATACCAAGTAAGACAAATGTCAAAACTACCTAGATATATCATTTGCAAACTGCAGAAAATCAAAGATAAAAACATTACTGAAAAACACCACAGATTAAAAACCACCTTGCTTATGGAGGAGCAAAGATAACAATTACAGCCAGATTTTCCTGTGGACCATGCAAACAAGAAGACACTAGAGTGAAATATTTAAAGTGTTAAGAGAAAAAAACCCACCAACCCAGAATTCTGTATCCAGTGCAATTACCCTTTAAAAATGTAGGGGAAATAAGGACTTTCCCAGACAAACAAAAATTGAGAGAATTTTTTTGCCAGAATTTCTCATTGCAATCAGTGTTAAGTTCTTAAGAGAGAAGGAAAATGACATAGGTCAGAAACCCGCATCTATGTAAAAAAAGAAGAAGAAGAAGAAGTAGAAGAAGGAGGAGGAGGAGGAGGAGGAAGAGGAGGAGAGGAGCATCTCACAAATAAAAACTTTTGGGGTTTTTTTAACCTTTTTTAAGAATGTTTTTTAGGGGCACGTGGGTGGCTTAGTCGGTTAAGCGTCCGACTTTGACTTTCGCTTAGGTCATGATCTCGCGGTTCGTGGGTTCGAGCCCCACGTTGGGCTCTGTGCTGACTGCCAGCTCAGAGCCTGGAGCCTGTTTCAGAGTCTGTGACTCCCTCTCTCTCTGACCCTCCCCTGCTCACGCTGTCTCTCTCTCTCTCCTGGAAATAAATAAACATTAAATTTTTTTTTTTAAAAAGAATGTTTTTTAAAGTTTACTTATTTTTGAGAGAAAAAGAGAGAAAGAGACAGAGACAAAGCATGAATGGGGGAGGGGCAGAGAGCTAGAGGGAGACACAGAATCCAAAGCAGGCTCCAGGATCCGAGCTGTCAGCACAGAGCCCAACCCAGGGCTTGACCTCACAAGGCATGAAATCATGACTTGAGCCGAAGTTGGATGCTTAACCAACTGAGCCACCCAGGCACTCCTTGTTTTTTTACTCTTAACTGATCTAATAAACAACAGTTTGTTCAAAATAGCAATAGCAACAATATATTCAATGATGTATATTTATGGATTAATCACACTTAGTTTGGTATTCTTTACAGTAACATTTGATATAGTGTTATTTGAAGCTGGACATGGATTACTTATAAAGCAACCACTAAAAAAGAACTGTAAGTGATATATTAAGGAGGGAAGGAAAACGGAATCATACAAAATGCTCAGTTAAAAACCACAAGAAAAGAAGGAAAAGTATGGAAGACAAAAATAGAACCTAAGAACAAAGATAACAAATAGAATACAGTAGTAAATATGGTAGATGCTAATCCACTGTATCAATAACTACTTTGTCAGTATTCTAAATACACCAATTAAAAGACAAGGAGTATCACAATGGATCAGAAAGCAAGACCCAACTCTATGTTTAATATAAGAAACAAATTTTAAATATAAAGAGACAGACAAACCAAAAGTAAATGGATGGAGGAAAATGTGTCATGCTAGCATGAATCAAAAAAAAAACAAAAACAAAAAAAAAACAGGAGTAGCTATATAAATTTCAGACAAAGGAGACTTCAGAGCAAGGGAAATTATTAGGTATAATGATAAAGAGGTCAATTTTCCAAGAAGACATAAGAATCCTTAACATGTTTGCACCTCACAACGGAGCATCAAACTATATGAGGCAAGAACTGATTGAATTGCAAGTTGAAATAGATGAATCCACTGTCATTACTAAAGTCTTCAACGTTTCTCTCTCAGAAAGGGATAGATCCGTCAGGGAGAAAATCAGAAAGGACGTAGCTGAATTCAACTATTACATCAACAACAACATCAATTAACTGAATATAACTGGCATATATACAGCAGAATATACATTCTTCTAAAGCTCATGTGCAACATTCACCAAGATAGACCATATTCTGGGCCATAACACACACCTCTTAATTTATTAAAATTAAAAGAATAGAAATCATAGACATCCAGAGAATTCTAAAGAAGCACAAATATAAGTCAGTTACTCAGTTGAGAAAGGAACATAAACCTAGAGATGAAGTTTAGGCTGAATCATTTTTTAGAGTTTTATTTTGTTACTGATTTTTGTGTTAGCAAACTCTATTCCCAATGTGGGACTTGAACTCACAACCCCAAGATCAAGAGTTCCAGGCTTTACTGACTGAGCCAGCCAGGCACCTCTTAGGCTGAGTCATTTTTAAAAAGATAAGGATTTCACAATACTGAGAAGAGGATGAGGGCTTTTCATGGAGGGAATGGTAGGTGTAAAAGTGCAGAGGCATGACAGCATGGAGCGTTTGGGAAGCCAGCCGTCACTCAAGATGGCTGTGAAGCAATAATAAGAGACAATAAAGAAAATAAGTAGGACCTAGATTTGGTAGAAAGTAAATTGTTTACCTGTTGGGTAGTGAAACAAGCCAGGTGAAGTAGGAATGTGTGATTTTGGACTGATCTCTCTTTTAGAAGTTTTCTGCAAAGGGAACAAGAAACAGCATGATTAGACACGCATGTTAGCTCAATAATTGTGTGTGTGTGTTTGTGTGTGTGTGTGTATTTTGCTTATTTATTTTAATTTTTAAATTAAATTAAATTAAAATTTTTTTAGACAGAGATTGAGTGGGAGAGGGAGAGAGATAATCTTAAGCAGGCTCCATGCCCAGCACAGAGCCTGATGCAGGGCTTGATCTCACAACCATGACATCATAACCTGAGCCAAAAATCAAGAGTCAGATGCTTATCTGACTGAGCCACCCAGGTACCCTGCTTATTTATTTTAGATGAGAAAAGATTAAATGTTTCTCTTTATCAAAAGAAAGAGAGGGGTGGGTTGATCAATAATGCTTCTACCAGTGGGAAAGAATGAGATTCAGGTTACGGTGAGGCAGACATCTCCTCCACCTCAGAGTAGGAATCATATGGCTGCAGAAGTGTGAAGTCGGTGGTAAATATTTCTGTAGACACAAGAGAGTCACTCAGATATTGAATTATCAGAGATAAGATTATCTGATATTTCAGGCAGTTATTAGATTATCTCTTCTAATAGCATAATGCAATAAAAAGCAGTGCACATGCATCTTCATGCAACTCATAGTTTGAAGTTTTAAATTCATTTATATTACATGATTCACACCTTACATCATTTATTATGATTTATCAAAAACTAATAAATTCTTGACTTTATACTGGAGATTGCTCTTTCAGGTTTTAACCAGCAGCAGGAGACAAGGAACATTCTGTTTTGCTGATCATTATATCACTATGTTCCTGAAACATAGCGATTACTCTGTACACATTGTCAATGAATGAATTCATGACCCATCACATTATTGAGGGGGATTCTTTATTCTCCATTCCACATGTTCTCCCATTTAGCATAAGATATGTGGTGTCTCTCCTCTCTTTTGCCCTTTCCTCTCTGAAAGAAGAGTGCCTTCAGTCTTATTAAGGAGTTTTGAAGGGCAAAACTGGCATGGGATAGTCCAGCCCCCTCCGTATTCCTTTCCAATAGCAACCAGCTGTGGTACAGCTAGGGCCACTACATGGGTAAATAAGCTCCTATTCATGAACTTCATCTTTATTGGAAGTAAAAAAAAATTTTTTTTTGTATACAGTTGCCAACTCTTTACCTTATTTGTCATTTGAGTCAGAACTTGAGTGAGGAAGCCGGGGTATAACTTATTGACCTCTTTCAAAGTCTGCCACACATATAGTTCAGCAAAGCAGTAAGAGAGCAGCTTAGTTTCACAGAGAGAAATACTTATTTCTTAATTAGGACCTAAAGTAACGCCTTTGATGGTCAGATCTGTCCCTCACTTGCTATCTGACCTTAAGAAATCCACTTATACTTTGCACAATGTAGTTTCCGCATTTCTAGTGCAAAAATAACCCTTCCCCTACATACTTCACATAAATAGTGGAGCCATTAACATGAAGATTGATGTGTGCCCCGTCCTAATCATTATACTACCTCCTGTTTCCTAAAGGTCACCATTAACCAGACTACCAATATCAGAACTTAGTTTGACATGTTTTGGACTTTATATAAATGAAATAAGAGAGAGAGACAGAGACAGAGACAGAGGAGAGAGGTTTAAATTAAAAAAAAAAATAAAAAGAAGGGACTTGGAAAAAATTTTAAAAACTAAAACGTTTATAAACAAGTATTGAATATGATGAAGCACTATACAAATGTAAGGCATTTTTATTATAATAACTTGCATCAGGTAGGACCAATACCTTGATTGTGTTTGCCCTGATCATAGCAAGAGCCTCCGCAAAAGTCTTTTGGCCCCTCAGGAACTGTTTCTGTCCCTTAGTCGTCCTCAAACTCAGTGAGAAGGAGAGAGAATCATTAAGGGAGAAAGGTTTACCCTCAGAAGTGGAGCCTGAGACAAAATTTGTGTTCAGGTTGTTTATTTGGGAGGAACTCCCCAGAGGGCAGGAAGGAGGGAAGGAGGCAAAGACTAGCACAGAGTCATCTGCAAGCGGGTCTCAGACCACAAAGAGCTGGATCTGTCTGAACTACCTCAGAGCCTATCGAAGGCTCCGAATCTACCTCCTCAGGATCCGTGCGGAGGCAAGTGAATCCCTACACTCCTCTTCTTGAGAATTACCTTCAGGAATGTTAGCTCCCCCACACAACGGAAAACAAAAGGCATGTGAATGTTGAGCCCAGACACTGCCGGCGTGAAGTGACTTGAATCCTTCACAGAACCACCCGCCGTGACCGAGCTGAATGCCCAAGTGAAGCCAAGAGGGTGCGAGACAGAGCAGCAGTCCAACTGGGCAGAGGGACTGTGAGTGCTATTTTTATTCTGCGGATATCATGAAACATTTAGAGTTTTATTTCAGGACATAAACTAGGGGATTTTTCGTAACAGAAAATATAATATCTTTTATCATAACGTATACAACCACAACCCCAGACAGCACGCTTGCAAAAACAAAAGTTAACAGAAAGCACAGATGGCTGTTTCAGATATTATATTAATTTTTGCCAAATCAATACCACTTATTTTAGTAGATTTTGTTATCAGTGGTACTTGTAGGTGAACAAAAGATTTTTTTCATGAAAATACAGGAGTAAATCTTACAGTTGAAGAAACCACCAATTTTCTTGCTAATTAAACCACTGTTACTTGATGTGAGCAGTTTCACTGCACCAACATTCTTCAGGCATACAGATGGAGACTCATTAATCCAGTCTATTTTGCTGCCTTATTGATTCTCCTAAAACTCTAATCTGAACAAGTGACTTTTCTTTTAAAATCCTGAGGGCCTCGGGGCGCCTGGGTGGCTTAGTCGGTTAAGCGTCCGACTTTCGCTTGGGTCATGATCTCGCGGTTCGTGGGTTCGAGCCCCGCGTCGGGCTCTGTGCTGACTGCCAGCTCAGAGCCTGGAGCCTGTTTCAGTCTGTGACTCCTTCTCTCTCTGACCCTCCCCTGCTCACGCTGTCTCTCTCTCTCTCTCTCCTAGAAATAATAAATTAAAAAAAAATTAAAAAAAAAAATCCTGAGGGCCTCATGTCCTACAGCTCGCAGTTCCCTAAGCGTCCCGCATTTGGGCAACTGGGTGGCTCAGTTGGTTAAGTGTAGGACTCTTGATTTTGTCTCAGGTCATGATCTCACCATTGGGGAGTTACAGCCCTGCATCGGAATCGACGCTGCCACTACAGACCCGCTTGGTATTCTCTCTCTCTCCCTTCTCTCTGCTCCTACCCTGCTTTCTCTCTCCCTCTCTCTCTCTCTCTCTCTCAAAATTAAATAAAAAATTTAAATTAATTAATTAATATTCCGCTCTTGTTCCTGCCACTTTGCTTCAGTACACATCATCCTTTGACTACAATGCCCCCCACCCCTGGGACTGACTCTCCACTCACCCTGTAAGCCCAACACAAGCCACCCCTGCAAAGCCGTCCCCAGTGTCCCTGAGGTGGGTGTTCCTTCCTGGGGTTTTCATGCATCCTTCACAAATGCCTCCAATGGAGCATCTGTTTTTCACAATGTGGCTGGATAACCACTCTAAATACCAACTGAACTGTAACTCCGCCTCCAAATACGCATGTGCGCGCTCCGAAGTTACTCACATGGCTGGAGCCCCAGCTGCTCCTGTCTCTGTTCACCCACCCAGGAAAGGCCAATGAGATACTGATCTTTCAACTTGAGCCCTGAAATATGATCTTCCTTTAATCCCCTTTAAACTGAAATGTATTAGGGATGCAGTTCCATCTCCTTAAAATATGTCATTCACTGCAGTAAAAACGTGATTTTGAATTGAAAACATTGTTTTGGTCACTGATTCTTAAGAGAAACTACAAGAGCCAAATCCCCAATTAGTAAACTGGAACTGTGACGGTGGCAGATGGCAGGGTGGGGGGTCGGTGGAGTGCAGAATCACACGCTCTTTGTAATAGGAGATAACCTGAAAGTATTTTAGCTTATAAACTACTCGTTACCTTTCTTTATTCATTTACTGCAAGCTTGTCCTTAACGTTCTCTCTGTAAAGCAGTACCATTAAATATTCATTGAGGGAGCTAAGAAGAAAGAAAGGCAAGGAGAAAAGGAATGTAAGAAAAATGGAAGAACAATAATAGTTCATACAGTTTCTGAGGCTCAAGAGAGTACTTGAGCAGAGTGTCAGCAGATGTGACACATGAGAGAAACAGAAATAGTATCTTACCTGGAGAGGAGGTCATGGCAGCCAATACAAAAGCAAACAATTGTAGTTAGAAAGCAAAAACCATAAACTAAAATGACTTGCGATTTGAGTATGGGTAATTATATTTGATCGGATCAACACCAAGTGCCCAACGGCCAAGTGCTATCATGCCTTGAATCACTACAGTGGCTGTGCACCTTAAGCTGTGGTAAAAATAGAGAATCAAAGATATAAATCCTGAAAGTGAGGAATGCATCTAAAACAGAGTAATAATGCAATCATGAGCTAACGAACTTGCGCTAAATGATATAAAAGAGAAGTGTATGAAAAAAGCATGCCGGAGAAGTTACAGAATGTATCAAGGGAAAATGAAGACTTTGCTGTCCAATAGACAAAAATGGATTCAGTATATCCCAGCAAGGATGGTGCCATAATCACATGATCAAGCAAAATAAGAGAATCTAGATGGAGATCCCGAGACTGCCATGTATTTCATTGATGCTGATTTTCAGAATTTTCATTTGGAGGTGATGTGGACACAGAAAAATATTATGATCCACCCTGAAGAGGAGATTCACTAAGGGTAGGTACATGGGAACCAAAAAAAAAAAAAAAATGAATTTAATTCATAGCATTTCCCTCTATAGGAATGTTGTAATCACTTGTTTTCCAAGGATAACCATTCTTTTCACTTGCAGAAAAATATGTTTTTAGAAATTTTTTTTTTTAAATATTTTTATTTATTTCTAGGAGAGAGAGAGAGAGAGACAGTGTGAGCAGGGGAGGGTCAGAGAGAGAGGGAGACACAGACTCTGAAATAGGCTCCAGGCTCTGAGCTGGCAGTCAGCACAGAGCCCTATGAGGGGCTTGAACCCACGAACCGTGAGATCATGACCCAAGCGAAAGTCGGACGCTTAACCGACTAAGCCACCCAGGCGCCCCCCAAAAATATGTTTTTAAAATGTATATTTTAACTATAAGTTGCCATTCAAATATAGCTAGTTAATCTCAGGAAATATTTAAAATGATAAACAAGAAGGAGCTATTTTTCCTTTCTAACTATTGCAGAAAATTCCATCACTACTGACATGTTGCTGCAATGTGAGTCAAGCTGGGTCAATGAGGATGCTCGATTTAACAGAAAATTAGTTCTCTTTTTTCCTGCCTGTGACACCCAGGACTGTTTGAAGAAAGGGGGCTCAAACAGTATCAGAGGCTCTCCATTCTATCTCGTATTTGTGGGACATTAGCATATGGTATAGCATTTGGTTACCAGTCTCTGCAACAGGGGGTAGTAGACAGGCTGAAACCTGCAGTGCTTTTAAATGTCAGGTTGGAAGCATTCTTTTTCCAAAAACCCTAAGGGAGTTATTACCTTGACAGATAATATGTGACTACCAGGCTACGTTCTTCACACAACTTTGCTTGTCAACCCCAATCTATGAAATATTGAGTCAAGTGTGTGGGAGGTGTGTTAGAATGGAAAACTACGAAGTACACCTTCCCCAGGCTTCATCCTACATCTTAAAGGCTCAGAAAGCCACTGCATGGCTCATTGGAAGGTTAACCCAGGCAGTAGGACTGCCAATTTGTTGTGTTTTTTTTCTAAGTAGTCTAAGGTAATAAAACTAGCAAAAATAAATAACTTAAAACTTTTTTAAATCATTAATATGTTTTGTCTGACCCTGGGGTCAGTGCAGATGAGATGGATCTTTTTCTGCCTCAATATCCCCCCTTCTTGTATATGACCTTTGGCAAACCTAATCTGGGGTCACCCAGAATAATATACACTCAACAAAACACAGACTGCTTCTTCTCAGCAGTCTTGAATGTTTGCTGCGGGAATAACCCTGGCTTGCAAATATTTCTCATGCTGTGCAGCTGACAAGCTAAAGGATCTTGTAAATATCTGGTCTAGATCCCCTGCCTCTAGTACATGAGGAACTTTGCCCAGTGCCTCTGCAGGTACCTAAATACTAAGCTTTTCCCTCCAAAAGCATTTACAAATGGAAATACCATAGAAGACGGAACTTAATTATTTTCTTCCTACCTAACTCTACCAACTGATCCTTCACAGAACATCACCTACAAGCATTTACTTGTGATGCCCCTTCAGATGCCAGATCAATATCAGGCTTTTGTGGAGAACCACCAGTAAGCAAAGCCCAGGCGAAAGCAGTCCCCTCAAGCCTGCTGCAAACCTTATTAAACAGCCTCGCCACAAAGCTGTGAAGGTCTAGGCTCTGCTTCCT
Organism: Crocuta crocuta; assembly: GCF_008692635.1. Lineage (NCBI taxonomy): Eukaryota > Metazoa > Chordata > Mammalia > Carnivora > Hyaenidae > Crocuta > Crocuta crocuta. Next base: position 296,542 of record NW_027529554.1, read on the forward strand.
CACAATACCTCTCCGTGTGGAGGAACTCCCAAGCAATGCTTAACGATTGAAAAAAAAAAAAAAGGTAAGTCCTCTTCTCTCTTTCCCAGCTGATATTTATCAATGCCCGCACAAGACAAAATAAACTTTGTTTTATGAATTTGGTTTTCAAATGTCTCCACAGAGTGCTTGCTTGAAAGTGAAGCAATGATCTATCAGCATGAGTCATTCCACAGTACTCAGGAGGTTTAGTCATTCGTGAAGGAACTCACATTTATAACATAAGGAACCGGATTTGAACTTTTTAGAAAGGTATCATTGAGGATAATCTTTATAAAAGCTTTATGTGCACCACATAAATGAAATGTGCCTTGTATGGTCCAATAATGTTGCCATCCTATTTAAACAAAGCATTAGACTTCCAGTTTTTGTTATTTGCCTTTTCTTCCAAGAAATGATGATTGACTTGTACTGACACAGATATATACTCTCATTCAAACTCCAGATTAATGAAGAGTCCCATTTTATATAGGTACAATTGGCTCTGGTTGTACATTCTATATAAGCTTGGGTAGCTTGTCTACTACATAAGGTCACTCAGGTGAGAGAAGGAGAGGCAACCGAAATTTAGTTTATGTTCTGTGTGGGTCAGCAAGGGTCACCTTTTCAAAATCAAATAGTTGCCAGTAGGTTAGCAGCTGCCCTATATCTAAAGCAGTGTTTGTAACCTGTAACGTTTACGGTACCAGGCAGGTGAATAGGAACAGAATAAAATGCATGGGCTAAGGGGTCCCTGGGTGGCTCAGTCGGTTGAGCGTCTGAATTCGGCAGAGGTCATGATCTTGCAGTTTGTGAGTGTAAACCCTGCATTGGGCTTGCTGCTCTCAGCACAGAGCCTACTTCAGACCTCCTGTCTCCGCCTCTCTCTATCCCTCCCCCAATTGTCCTCTCATTCTCTCAAAAATAAATAAAAACAGTAAAAACAATTTAATGCAAACAGCAGGTCTGGGGGGGGGGGGNCTTAAAAGTAATCTCTATAACAAATGTGGGGCTCAAACTCAACAGCCCCAAAATCAAGCAAGCGTTGGATGCTCTGCCGACTGACCCAGCCAGGCACTGCAGATCTGCTTTTTTTATGAAAAATTAGAAACTGAGATTTTTCTGTTGTGTGTTAACAATAATAGACATTTGGAAATGAGGTCCCGAGGAGACATATCAGAAATTTTGATCTTATGTGGGAGCCACAAATTGGCAAACTGAGTTTCAATTAGGGATACAGTTGGGCACACAGTTTCTAAGAGTGGAACTTTAAAACTCAGGTAAGGATGCGACTCAACAGCCTCGCTTGCCTCCAAAGTCACCATGCTCTACATGACTCTCAACTCTACATATTTTACAGCATTCAAATCAGTCTTCGAAACAGGAAAAACACTTATGGCTCTTTGAATCGTCTCTTCTGAGTCTTGGAGATAAAAACAAATTAAAGGTGTCTTCTTCCATCGACCACACTTTACAAATTTCAGGGAAGCTGTAGTCATTTTGACAAAATGCAGGAACTAACTCACTCAGTATAATTTGTAACAGGCTCAGTAGACCAATAAGGCTCAGAGAGAGGACATCTTTACCTTGGAGCTATAGAATCCCCAGGCCTGGCATGTTTGAAAGGGAAAGGCCAATTTAATATTTTGATGTCAGGTGTCTTTATTTAATTCTGAAAAGTGTCATTTTTCAACAAGCCTTGAGGTTTATTAACAGAATGGAAAACAAGTACAAACCCATAATTTTACAGGGTTCACTAGCTCAAAATGGTTTCCTATCAATTTGTTTGCAGAGAATTATTTATTAAAGAAGTTTTGTTTTTCTCTAGCACTGAAAAAGAAGAGTTCCTGAACAGGCAAACAAAACTATACAGGAGAAAAAAAATAAGAATGTTCGTATTCTCTACTTATGAGCTCTTACTTTTCTCAAGAAACGATTGCTATAACAATCATTACAGAGCTATGTAGTAAAATTACAGAGCTGCTGAGTTGCTATAGTCAAATGGAGCATAATATGTGAATTTAGAAAGATAACTGGATAAGATATGATAAATACAATACATGTTACTCCAGTATCAGACATAGAATAAAACTAAAATCTGGTAGATCTCTACCTTTATTTTAATATACCTATTTTTACATTTAAATCCTTATAAAATACTAAACTTCTATACACTGTTACCTATAATGTTGACAGAGGACTTACAAAGCCAATAATAAGCATTAACTCAAACTAGATGCCATTCTTGACTATCTGACTTTCCACATGATTCCCATATTTAGATGGCAATCATTTTAACCCTGTAGACTAAGTGAGTATACATGACGTTAGCAAACTGACTGTCTATAATCAACAGTGAATCAATGTTTGAGGTAGGAGACTTTGGATTGAGAACGAGTCTGGCAAGTTTCCTTCTTTCCTTCTTCCCTTCTTTCCTCCCTCCTTCCTTCAGTGAGATGTGCTCCTGGAAGTTGGTTTCCATTTCCAGAGCCCCACAAGGAGAGCCTGCTGATCTCTGCACAATGAATAAGACGCCTGGACCCTCAAAGAAAGAACAGTATACACACCAGTATACACAATGGCACAATGGTATACACTGGAAGCAAGAGTGAACAACCAAATAAAAATGCAGCTGTACTCTAATTAGTATACGACAATGTAACAGGTGGCATTTCCCACTCCAGACCTAATGCCTCGCTTCTCTATTAGTACTTCTGACTTGATAACATCAAGGACACACTCAAATTTCTGTCCTTCTTTAGCACTTAGTAGTTTCAATCACTAACTATTTTAGATGACTTTTGTAAATTTGAGGCCATTTGTGTCTACTTCCAAACAACCATGTCTCCCAAAAGCCCATGGGAGGGAAGAGTAAATATAATATAATTTTAAACCCTTTATGTTTACAGAGATTTCTAAATAAATATTTGTATATTCCTTAATTTGATAGTAATGACAGTAGTGGTAGGGGAGAGTGATTATGAAAATGTCATTTTCACAAAATCATTTCACTGTAGTAAACTATGAATAAAAACTTATTACTGTTTCTCATTTTGGAATATGAAGCCTAATGTGCAGCTAGAGTGAAATTGGAATGTTTTGCTAATGTACAATAAAAAATAAAAATGCCCCTTATTATAGTAATGAGAAAGACAACCACATCTCCCTAAACAATAATGCATGGCTGGCTATTTCCTGTGTAGACAGCTCTTCAAGCACATTTCTGGTGGATATTGTATGTATGTCTGTCATCACGTGGCTGAAAAGTTCTACCTTGAAAGTTATTGAAAGACTTTCAAATTCCAAAAAAGGAAAAGAATAGGAGAAAAAAAGAAATATGAAAATGGGAAGTGAGAATTTAAAAATAGAAGGCAAGGAAATTGTGTCATATTTTGGTACACACCTAGGCATGGGCCAGTAAAGATCTGGAGAGGCTCTAAAAGGTTCAGAAACATGAAATTTGATCCAACCCCACAAAAGAAACAGTCATTAGGAGATCTAAAGTAGATCACAGGCAATGAAAACTCAAAACATAAAAGTAGAAGTGTCTCCTTAGGTTGAGCATGGTGATGGTGATGGTGACTCCAGGCACAGGGAATTTGGGAAAATCTAAGCAAGCAGGTAATTGCAATCAGAGATGCTTGCCCACTGGTAGGCTGGTTGGGATTCAGTAATAGGACTCTGGTTCCTAGAAAGGGGACTGGAAAGCAAGCCATTTCCTAGTGGCATTTAAGTACCAGGCAGATTATCAAAACAAGCATTGACTTAGGCACGTGTGTGGCTCAGTCGGTTAAGTGTCTGACTTCGGCTTGTGTCATGACCTCATGGTTTGTGGGTTTGAGACCTACATCAGGCTCTGTGCTGACAGATCTGAACCTGGAGTCTANTTAAAAAAACAGGTATTGACTTACCATGCTGATACATAGGAAGGGAATAGATCTGAGAGACTTCCATTATTGAGATAGTTAATTATAAAATATCAAGGTATTTTATATCAGCTTACTCCAAAAACATTATTAAATTGATAATAGGGGAATAGATGACTTAACCTATAAGGACAAAAGAATGAGGAGTATAAAAAAAAACAGTAGCTAAGATAAAGTAGCAGATTTTAGAAAGATTGGAAGGACATAATGAATCCAAACATTTCTCTGACATCTATTATGTGTGTCAGACACATTTATAAGTGCTTTCATTATTGTAGTAGCCCTATAGGTTAGGTACTATTATTTTCCACAATTTACAAGTGAGGAAGGCCTTGAAAGGTTAAAGAATTTACTTAGATCATACGCTTAATAAGCAGCAGAATTAAGGCTTGAAGCAAGGCAGTTTATCTCCAGAGCCCGACACCTAAATGCTATTTGCTCTATTGCTCAGAATAGTAAAAGACATAGAAGAATATAGAAAGTTCCAACCTATGTGGCTGCCTGGAAAGGAAACAAGAAAAGGTAATCTAGTTTGAAGCACAAAATCTCAGAAAGACTCAGAAGTTGAAGACATGTAGTTTTGCAAGGGGTGAGGATAGGAGTCTGTAGGAAGCAGGGAGGAGCTGAGAGCCAGAGGATTGGTTAAGACCACGGCCTCTCTGTACAGGAAGCAATTACTCCTGAAGACCTAGAAGCACAGTTCAAGGAGAGTTGATGCGCTTTATCAAACACTAGGAATTAGGGAAATCTACAAACGGGATGATGGGATTCTTAGCCTTCTTCACACACTAGCTTGCCGAATGTGACAAGCAGGCAGAAGACCAGGTGAAGAAAATGGAGAGATCAAGAAAAAAAAGCATATATTCACAGGTGACAGTGGCTTGCCCTCTAGTATGCCAAATGGATGTGCACACAAAGCTTCCATTTCTCCTTTAAAATGAAGGTACAGCCAGTGAGGAACTGAGAAGCCTTTTATAACAGTAAAGCTAGAAACCAGATAGGAAAAAAATTTTAAGAGAAAAAGAAAAAGCAACAATCTCAAAGGAAAGGGACACAATGTGGAGTAGGGAACAGATGAAAATTTCAGAAATCTTACAATTAATATTCTCAGAAGCATTAGAGAAAAATATTGTTTTCGTGACACCAGAACCTAAGAATAGACTGAGATTTGAAGCAGGAAGTAGCTCAGCTGGGAAGAGAAGCAGGCTGTGGAGAAGGAAAATGCGCAGGACCTTATGATAAATGTCTGGATAAAGGGCGAAGGGCCACTGATGACTATCAGAAAAGGAATCTCTACTCCAAAGTCGAGCATCTTTGGTGAGAATATGGGTCTTTCACTTGTTGACCCCAAAAGGATGTAAAATCTATAGATATTTTTCTGGTGCTATTTTTGCAAGGAAAAGGAAAGCATGGTACTAATAATCACTTGAGACACAGAAATGTTATGTATCAAGATGAAAGTAGAAATCATAGTTCTAGCAACATGTATTAATAGAAGGAGCATAGCTTACAGAGTGGCAGATAACAGGGCTATCACATCATAACTATGCTTTGGGCATGTTGCTTTTACTCCCTAAATTTCAGTGTCCTCATTGGTAAAATGGGAAGAATATCATGTACCACATGGAGTAGATTATATGACATAATCAGAAAATTCAAAATACCTAGCATATTCTGGATGTATAAGAAAGATTATGTCTTCTCCATAAATACCCTACATAGCAACCAGACAAAAACATGACAAATGGCCATGTCCTCACTTATTCATAAATGCACTCATTGATCCAGCATACATTACTGAGTGTCAGACATTCTTCTAGATATTGAGGACACAGCAATGAATGGATCAATCTGAAATCGCCTTTGTGGAGTTTACCTTCCACTGCAAGGGGAGAGAACCAGTCAATAAGCAAGATACATAGTATGTCAAACCTTGCTGAGTGCTTTGGAGTGAAATACAGTAGGAAGCAGGGATAGGGAGTGTAGGGTGAAGAGGCTGCCATTTTACATAAGGCAGTGAGAGAAAGCCTTGCCTGGAGAGAAACATTTAAATAAAAGCTTGAAGGACAGAGAAGGTAAATATCTTGGGAACAGAATTTTAAGGTAGAAAGAAAAGTAAATGCAAATGTCCTGGGGCATGGTATTATCTAGTTCATTAAAGGACAGCAAGAGGTCTCTGAAATAAGAGAAGAACAAGAATAAACAAGGTGAATAGTAAGAAATAAAGTCAAAAGTAAAGAAGAGAGGGATAACTCTCATGGATCTTAGAGAGGATTATAAAAACATTTGCTTCTAATCTGCATGAGAAAGGATAACAAAGGAGGGTTCTGAGCAGAGGAGTCAATAATCTGAGTTTGTTGTTAGACGGATCTCTCTGGGAAATCTACTAGAACATAGAGGGATTCAGAGGTGAAACAGGAAAACTAGTTAGCAGTTTACTGCTATAATTCAGGTGGCAGATGAGAGTGGCCTGCTGGTGATGGAGGTAATGAGGAATAGTTGGATCATACATACATTTAAAAGGCAAAGCCTTCATATGAGGAATGAAACTAAGTAGTCAAACTAAGTAGCACCAAGGGTTGGGGACTGAGCAACTGAGAAAAATAGAGTTGCTATCAACTAAGATGAGACAGACTGTTATCAGACCAGGTTTGGAAAGTGAGGTGAAATCAGGAACAATATTTTGGGCATGTGAAGCTTGAGTTGCCAGCTAGAAACCCAAGTCAAGATGTAAGCAGCAGCTGAATATATGGATCTGGAGTTCAAAGACATAAATCTGAAGTTGTCAAAATATACAATGGATTTATAGCTATGAGACTGGAGGAGATCACTAAGGGAATGAGTGCAGACAGCAAAGAAGGGATGAGGGACTGTGCCTAAAAAATTCTATGTAACCACCGCTAAATCAATGGAGATAGAATCAACATAAGGCAAAATTATGGACAGTTGGTCCCATGAATAAACAGAAAAAACCTAGAACAGTGAGTGCATTGAGTTATTTACCTACGCTGAATGAGCAATTAATATTATTGAATAAGCAAATAAAACCAGACTGCAGAGAGTAAAATAGAGAGGAACAAAATCAGATTGAGACGGAGAGATGCAATTTGCTTGACAATTTTTCAGTTATTACTTAACCCAGTTGTATTTTATGCCCTACACTTTCATGGTTCCTCTATATATAACCTTTTAGCTGAATCCCTTATCATCTGAGTTAGTTTGCACGGTCTTCTCCTTCTTATCAACAAATTACCCCTGCCAACAAATTACATTCCTTGCTGTACTCCAAAACCTGTCTAGCTTAATTCGCTCTACCTACCGCTTCTAGAAAGGTGTAAGCCTGATACTCTACAATGTAATTTTGCACCCAGGCTATAGCTGGACATCTGACCCAAGAGAAATCATGGGGGTTACGCCAAATACTCTGTCTCTAGAAAATTTAAATTAAGGTCAAGAAATACGAATTAAGGGTCACAATTCATGTGACCTATAAGTTCATGTGGAACTAGGGTGGGAATAAATCAAAATGAGTCAGAAGCATATGCAATCATAAGTTCTGGGGAGCAGAGAAGTCCTTTACAAGCACAGAAACTGAGCAAGCATAGGGAAGTTAGACAGGTGGCACAGATACGCAGAAAGAAGCATTGATAAGCCTTCATGACTTGAGCCTATGGAGCTGTAAAGGAGTACACTTGGGCCCTGCGTCGAGCCTCAGCCTCAGAGAGCTGACTGTTCTTTGTGTTTTGTCCTGGGACAGTCATACAGTCATGACACTGTTTTCTGGGGTTTATTTGTTTTTTCAATAAATCTCTGTAAGGGTTGCTGTTGCTTTCAATTATAGCCTTGACTGGGCTGAGGAGCACTGAAGGAGATTCAGAAGCTTGGCCTTGAAGGACAATGTTTTTAAGTATGGAGTGTTTTTTGTTTTTTGCATTTGGAAAGGGAAAGAAAAGACAGAAAAGACTAACTAATAATTAAAGTTATCATCTATTGAATACTTGCAATGTGTGTCACGTGTTTATAAAAATTCTCTCAGTTCTGACCGCACCCCCATGGAAGAAGTATAATCATCACATCCCTATGGAATAGGTCTTCATTTTACAGATGAGAAGTGCAGACTTTTAATGAATCCCTAGATCATACAGTTAATAACTGCTGTAGTCCGGGGGTCACTTCTGGCCTATCATATTCAAAGGTTCTCTTAAACATTCTGCCATAAAGGTTTCCAATTTGGGGAAATGACACCCATAAAAAATAGGAATCAGAAATTCACAAGGCTTATGGAATATCCAGGGATACAGTTGGCTTAATCATACGAGAGCTTATCTTTGAGCTGAGAAGCAACAAAAAATGAGTACGAATGTGCCAAGCTCTGTGACACTATAGGGTTCCATGAAGACTCAGCAGGTGAGTTTTCACTTTATATTGCATGCAATTTTGCAGAGCTATTTTAAGTTATTAGGTAAAGAGATAATTGGCACTATTAAAGTAATTTTTTTAAAGTCTTGAATGGCTGCAATAAACATTATACCCTATCAGAAAAAGAGGCTAAAAGCCTATAAAGCTATGTTTATATATCCACCTTCGACTTTACCTCCAAGCTTTAGAATTAATTAAATTCAGCATCACCATTTAAATGTATGATGGCTATCTTAAATATAAAAATGTGACCACCATCCATCTAGGTACTCAAGCCTGGGATTTACACTGGATTCTTCTTTTCTGCTCCATCCTCCATTTCCATGCCAAAAGAAACTCCTGTCGAGTCCGAGTTCAAATAATTAAGAAACTTGAGATCCCTTTTCTTTATTGCTACCACGCTAGTTCAAGCCACAGTGGTGATTCACCTGAATCACTGTATTAGCCTCTACGGTGAATATTTGTCACTTTATTAGCTGTCAAGTGTAAGAATCTTTTCTTACATTTAAAGAATGTTTCATGAAAACTTTGCTCTCTGCTAAAGGCTGAAATCACAAGACATACATTTCCCCAGAATTTCTTCTTGCAGAACTTCGGCAAACCAGAGACAACAGCCCAAGACCTTGAGTCTGAAGCCAGTGACCCACAGAAGTGGAGCAATTGCAACATGTGCAGAGAGTCACCACATCCAAGCTGGACACTATAGGGCCTCCAGTTGTTCAGAGCTGAGTGAGCAGCCTCAACTGAAGCTCTATTTACCAGAAATATGACGGGATTCTGATTGTGTTTCTGCCTATTTCCTGTACCTTCTGGGTGATTCTTGGGCTAACCAACATGCTGATGAAATAATTATTTTCTGTTTAAACCAGCCAAAGCTGGAGTATTTTGCTTGCAACCAGAGACTCATTGAATGAAGCTCTATAATTTGTATCCATTCTTCACAGAGGAACCCAAAAGGTGATATTAAATCTGATCTTGTTATTCCTTCACTTCTGTCAACCAATGGAATTCCATCTCACTTAAAATCAGTGAAACCTTGGCAAATGAAATAATATAGGGCCTACAAGATCAATGTGTTTCAACCTATAACCTACTTTTTGCCTTGTGGCCTTTTGTTTTCTGTATATCACCCAGACTGGCTGTCTTTCTTTATAGTCCCCAGACATAAAGGAGGTATTCCCTCCACAAGGGTCCAGCACTCACCCTTCATTCTAGATGAACACTCCATCCACAAATTTTTGCATACTCAGTTCTTTCAGATCAGTCAGATCTTAGCTCAGATAGCTCTTTAAACAGGTCTTTTGTGAATATCCAATTCAATTAGTCTTCCTCCAATGGACTCACACTCAGGAAAATGGTTCAAATTTCCTTCTTAACACCTATTACTATTGGAAACTACCTTGGTTGATTCATTGACTTAGTCCTATCTGCTTACCCTGCATACACACATACATAAGCTTAAAGAGTAAAAGTTTTGTTCCCTTCTACATTGCAGAGCTTAGAGCAGTGTCTGTAACATAGGTACTTTATTAATAAAGTGTAAACCTGAAAGAAACTTTTAAATCAAAAGCAAAAAACAACAAACATCTATTTTCAAAAAGAAACTCTTCAGTATTTATTACTTGCAAGGGGGTAAGCTAGTAAGTAGAATAAAAGAGGTTTCATGGGGCGTAACTCTGAAGGACATGGATCATGGTGCCATTATTTTTTAAAATGGAAATTATGAAGCCCCCAAATTCTCAGCATGGACACAATACTCTACAATTTGGTTTAAGTGTAATACTTATCAGAGCACAATGCATCTGTAAAGGCAGTCATAGGAAAACGTTGATGAGGAAAATAATTAGAAATTACACAACATAAAGAATTTCAGATTATCAACGAGAAGAATCAGAGTCAATGCATTTTTTACAAAGGAGAGGTCTAAATAAAGGGCCCAGATCCCCAGAGAAGCTTGCAATGATTGATCTAATGGAAAGTTGTGCAATTCCAAGTAAGCTTTTCTTGCTATCCATATCTAAATGCAATGATGGAATTAAATAGATATATTTGTGCACATATGATTAGTCACCCAAGCAAAAATGGCTAGAGAAAACTTCTGTATTCGCTGGAAGAGGATGAGAGGGGAGGTGGGGTGAGGAGTTGTGTGGGGGAGAGTAGAAGGGGGAGGAAGAGAGGGAGAGAGAGAAAAGGAAAGAACACTGTTGCTGCTCTGCTAGTCCGTGTATCTTCAGTAAACCCGGGTCACCATACCGAATCTCTTCCTCCTCATTCTCTGTCTCTACTGTAGTACTTCTTTTCCTCTGTGGTAAGCACCGTCATTTCCCTGTAAGTATTTCCCTCTGAGCTCACCACTCAAGAACACTTTTTTTTCCTAACTAGTTCTTGTTTCCCACACAACAGAACAAACTGTGCATCTTATGAAAGAATAAATATTCAACTCAACCTAATGGAATAGAGATAAAACACTATCTTACTTATGTAAGCAATTTACTTGATAAATTTGAAATATTGCATGAGGTGCAGATGTTCAATCAGTACTGCAGAGATACCATATGTCAGCTTCCATTCTGGGCTCTTTAGGTAATCAGATATGGAGTAAAACAAGTAAAATTAGCAGCTTATAAATTAAACATAATTAATATCTCATCTCCTAAGACCGACCAATGATATACCCTGGCAGCTTAGCATTAATAGTGAAAATGAAGAAAAAAGTAATTTCCAGGATTTATCACAACAGAATTGTGCAAACCAGTGCCCAGATTTATGAGATGATTTCTTCTGTCCTTTATTTATGAGCCAAATTCAAAATGGATGAAGGAATTGCTTGGTAGAGGTGTGGTGGAGGTATGTTTGAACTTCTTTCCTCGTACGATCTGCCCTGAAGCAAGTGGAATGAAATAAGCTTCATACAATAGTGGGATAAACAGATCCATCTAGCATATGCAACTTACTGGCAACAAATCAATATGCTTTTTGGATTTGGGTCTGACAAAACCTAATAGCAAACAAGAGATAATATTTTTCTGAAACAATTCTATACAGCAGTGCAAAAGATCTCTATCAAGCTTTCCTTTCTAAATACAATTCATATCCTACCTTTTTCAAAACTGCTGACACTCTGCAGATGACTTCTGATATAATCTCTATAAGCTCCAAATAGCTTAAATTTACTTAGGTATTACAAAAAAAAGAAGTGCCATGCAGGCTTTAGAAAGCCCTGCATTGAATTGTAGCAGCTAACATAGATTTTTAAAGATCCCTGCATCAGTTTTCATTTATATAATTCTTATATGAAAGAATAGCATTCAAAAATCCCTATGCATAATTACTTTAAGTGCTGGATTTTTCTGCTATATTCAAAAGAAGAGATGTTATGCCAAATAAATGCATTTGTAGTTAAATTGCACTTAGACTTATGGTGTCTGGAAGTACATGATCATACCTAAAATTCTGTTTTATTTTCTACCAGTGAGGAGACACTTGGAAAAAAATCTCCTTGCTAAGTATGAAGGAAATGGATCACGGTGCCATTTGTTAAGTTTTAAAGTCTTATATTGTACAGTGCACAGTATTATAAAATATGCTATTAATATCAAACTCTCTAGAAGCTCTCGGAAAGACCCATATTTATTTTCAAATGTCCCAGAAGGAAAATAACCTCAAACTTTATTGTGAATTTTTACCTACATGATGGAGAAGTTCTAACATTCCCCTAGTGTAATTAAAAAAATACATCTTTGGTGGGGGCAGGGGAATCCTAAATAATAACTCCTTAAATTTAATTGTAAGTTTCTTTGAAACTAAGCACACATTATGTCGTGGCACTCTATTATCCCTGTCTACCTTATACATGTGGTAAAGGAAATTTTTAGCGTTAAAAAGGAAATTCTTTTTTGGTCAAAAAATTATAACTACATATGGAAATAAAGTTGTAACAGAAACTAGCATTGATAATTGGGGTTATGGTATGAAGAGCATTGTAATACCAATTAAAATGAAGTGAAATGTGATTGAAAACTCAAAATATATACCTTGAGACAGAGGGGAGAAAGGATTGTCGTAAAGTAGAAGTAAACTCAACTTGTCTTTAAGCAAAGAATCTTCAAGGGTAAAGGCATAGGGCAGGGAATATATCTATAGATAAACCTGGATGAAAGAAAGATCTAGTTTCACTTAACAGGTACTGTTTCCCTAAGCACTTTAAGATAAGTAAAGTTATCTTGGCTCCCTTCCCTATAAATTGGCAAACCTTCAGAGGTAACCTGAGAAAATACTTCTATGTTCTTGGATTTATGTTTTATCTTTTCCTCTCCTTCATGCTCATTCTATTAGCCCTGAGTCTTCTTGGACACAAATTCCTACCATCATACTTCTGGCTTTGACATCTTGTGGCCCAATTTAATTTGATGACTTTCTGAACTTCCTTCTTGAATTTTCCTACCTTTCCTGCAAAGATTTTAGTCTCTCAACACTTTGAATTCTGGCAATCCTCAAATAAGAAATTTCTGCTTCATCTTTTAGCACTAAGAAACTCTATCTGCATTTTGTCAAGACTCAGGTCTCAAAAGGACTCACACTCTTAAGACATGTACAACAATATTTTTACCAGTTATGACTCTCAGTAAGCATAGGATACTAGTCTGGCTAGCTTATACAAAAGAATAAAATGGGAAACATACTGCAAGCCCAAAGCACAATAAAGTAAACTCAAGCTTTAGGAAGTACAGTCTACGGAACATATGACCTTTGATTTGAACACCAATGTTTTGCAGTCTATATATTACCTTGTTTAAGATTAATATCCCATAAATAGAAAGTCTCATTTCCTAGCTTAAGGGATATGACTTTGGATTACAGTACCATCTAAATTGGTCCAAAGGGGAAAACAAAAATCTACAAAATGAAATTTAAATGCTACTTAGAAAGGACAAATGGTAAGATCAGCCACTATTACTACTATGACTATGACTACTACTACTAGTTCATTGACTTTCCCAAAACAATAGTGGCCTAACCAGAGTCTATATTATAAGACATAATATAATCTTTGTAAAAAAAATTTTTAATGTTTATTTATTTTTGAGAGACAGAGCACAAGCAGGGGAGGGACAGTGAAAGAGAGGGAGACACAGAACCTGAGGCAGGCTCCAGGCTCTGAACTATCAGCCCACAGCCTGATGGTGAGGCTCAAACATACAAACTGTGAGATCATGACCCAAGCTGAAGTCAGACACCTAATTGACTGAGCCACCCAGGTGCCCCTATAATATGATCTCAAAATCATGTTCATGAACTGTTTCTTCTGTGTTAAAAATACAGTTCTATTAGGATTTCAGAACCCATTTAACTCCCCAAGTTCATATTCATATTAGGTAATCAAAAATCATTCAGCTAGAACAAGAGATACTTGTTACAGATACAAAGACTAAAAAAATAAAAAATAATAATGTGTATAATTGAATTAATCTGTCAATATGAACAAAATTTTATTATATGGGTTAGGTAGTTCATATACTTACCACCTTTAATACTCACAAAATCTAGTGCGTATTATTAGATGTCTTGAAACGTGAGAAAACTGAGCTTAGAGATCAAAAATACTTTTAAATTCTTGAGGGCAGCAGTACTAGAACCCATATATGTCTGCCTATAAAGATAATATTATGCCTTGTGTGGGGAATTCAAGAACTGTGGCAACAATGTTAGCCATGACTGTGGAATTGACCTAAAGGAAGCTAGAATATACATGGGTAAAGGAACTGGTAAAAAGTTTTAAGAAAAAAATCTGTGCTTTGATATTTGAATTGAGAAATATGGAGTAAATAAGGCAGATGGTATCCATGTATTCAACTGCCTATTTGACCTGGCCCCTTGCATGTCAAATTGGGATTTCAGAATTAATGTGTCAAAAACGAAGCTCTTCATCTCCTCAAACTTCTTGCTCCAATAATCTCCGCTAGCTCAGTAAATGGTAACATCATCAAAATCATTCCCATTAAATACATGTAGCTAGTTTTTATTTTGGAATTATTCTTAAAAAAATAAATTCTAAGAAGCTTGATATGTTTTCCGTCTTGTTAATAATGATTTTACCTCAGTTCCCATGCTTGATGCAAAGCAGATGGTAAATACATAACTCTCAAATTAGTAAGAGGCCATGACTGATCTTATGACTAAAATCTGTCAAACTTAGAAGTAATCAGATGCTAGACAATAGAGAAAGCAGACTAGATAAAGTAGTCTTGAGAATTTCCGGTTTCTCATCCATCACTACTGGAAGAAGTCACTACTCTCTCCTACCAATTAAACAAACTGCAAAATCAACAACTCTTTTTTAGATTTGTCCAAGAAGTGAGCCCTTAGGCAATTTGCTGCCTCTAAAATTGGAGGCATCAACAAGAGAATAGAGAGTATTGCAATTTACCAGAGCAGAAACCCTCCAGCAAAAATCTCCATGGGAACCAATGCTAAAGTAGGGAAACTTGAATTGTAACCGATAAAGTACTCCAGGCCTCAATATGGAGGAGTCTGAGGGATAAAATTTCCAGGGGTACTCAGTCAATGTGCCAGGGAGGGGGCATTCTTTAGTGAATTTTACATCTAGAATCTGAAACAGATTCTCACAGGACATATCAGGGAAGAATATTGCTGGGCTTCCTTCAAGTGGAGGAGAAAAGAAACCATTTTGAAGTATGCCAGAGCACTCTGTTGCTCTTAAAATCAGCCCTCCGGAGAAACTAATTATCCACACCCTAACCTGCTGGGGTTTCTGGCAGAGCCTAACTGATCTGGGAGAAGAAAAATGCCCAATTCTGGGGCGCCTGGGTGGCTTAGTCGGTTAAGCGTCCGACTTTTGCTTAGGTCATGATCTTGTGGTTCGTGGGTTCGAGCCCCGCGTCGGGCTCTGTGCTGACTGCCAGCTCAGAGTCTGGAGCCTATTTCAGAGTCTGTGTCTCCCTCTCTCTGACCCTCCCCTGCTCACGCTGTCTCTCTCTCTCTCCTAGATATAAATAAAAAAATATTAAAAAAAAAAAGAAAGAAAAGAAAAATGCCCAATTCAAGCTGGCTTTAACCACCCTCTCTGATCTGCAGGGGGAGAAGGGAATACTTAATGTGTGAAGTTCACAGTCGAGAGGTGCAGACTTACTAAAAATGTGAGATCTAATCATAGGTTTATAGAGCACATTTCCCTCCCTACATCCTACCACCACATTACTAAAAGCCTGTCTATATCAGTTCCTTTTACCCAGTATGGCAAACAAAGAAAATTTTATCAAGTCTGGCAAACAAAGAAAAATTACAAGACGCAGTAAAAGGCAAAAATCACAGTATGGAAAGACGAAGTAACCATCAGAAGCAGACTCAGATATGGCAGCGATGTTGGAATTATGAGACCAGGAATTAAAACAACTATTTTTAAAATGCATAAGGCAGACAACATGCAAAAACAGATGGGCAATGTAAGAAGAGAGACGGGAATCGTAAGAACCAGAAACAAATGTGAGAGATCGGAACCACTGTAACAATGCCTTTAATGAGCTCATTAGGACGCTGGGAACAACTGAGAAAATAATATCTGAGTTTGAGGATATCTCAGTAGAAACTGACAAAGCTAATAAACAAAGAGGAAAAAGACTGAAAACAAAACAAAACACTGAAATAACCAAATAGCCATGAATGATGGGATAACTACAAAAGGTGTTAATTTATGGATAAAGGGAATTCCAGAAGAAGGAAGAGAGAAAAAGAGAATAAACATTTGAAACAGTAATGACTGAGAATTTTTCCAAAATAAAGTCAGACACCAAACCACAAACCACAGATCAAGAAAACTCAGAGAATAACAAGCAGGAAAATGCTCAAAAAAAAAAAAAAAAATATATATANGATAACAATTACACCCAACTTTTTATCAGGAATCATGCAAGCAAGACAAGAGTGGAAAGAAATATGTAAAGTGTTGAGTGAAAAAAAGAAAACAAAAAACGAAAAAACAGCAACACAGGATTCTGGATCTAATGTAATTATCCTTTAAAAGATAAAGACTTTTTCAAAGAAACAAAAATTGAAAAGATTTGTTGCTAGTAGACCTGCCTTGCAAGCAATGTTGAAAGAAGGTCTTTAGAGACATTTTTTACATAAGTTAAAAACCCATATTTACAAAAAGAAGGAAGAACATCCAAGAAAGAGTAAGTGTGGGCAAAGAAAAACTTTTATTTTTTAATTCTTAATTGACGTAAGAGATAACAATTTGTTCAAAATAGTGATAACAACAATACATCATATAATCAGTCATATACGTTTACATGTGTATTATATATTTACATATATAATATGTATATAAAAGCAAAATGAATGACAGCAATAATATATAGGATGGGAGGAAGGAATCAGTCTTATTTTGTTATTATAAGATACATAACCTACCAAGTAGTATGGTGTTATTTGAAAGTGGACTTGAATTAATTATAAATATATACTCCAAACTCTAAGGCAGCTACTAAAATAGCTTTTTTTAAAATATATAACTGATATGCTAAGAAAGAGAAAATGGAAGCATATATAATGTTCAATTAAAACTTCTTTTAATAAGATAGAAAATGAGTTGAAAGCAAACACAGAATCAAAGCACAAGGACAGCAAATAGAGAAGAGTAGCAAATTTGGCAGGCATCAATATAATATATGAATAATCACTATGAACTCAGTAGTCTAAATACACCAATTAAAAGAGGTTGTCAGAGTGGATCAAAAAACAAGATTCAACGATCTGTCATTGGAAGAAAACCATTTTAGATATAAAGTTATATAAATATTAAAGTCAATGGATGTAGAAATATAAGCCATGCTAATGCCAATCAAAAGAAAGCAGGAGTAGCTATATTAATTTCAGACATAGCTGAAATCGGACCAAGGAAAGTTATTGGGAATGAAGAGTGGCATATTGATAAAGGGGTCAGTTCTCTAAAAAGACATAATAATCTTTAACATGTATTTTCTTAACAACAGAGGATAAAAATACATAAGACATAACTGGTAGAACTGCAAGTTGAAATCAGTAAATCCACTATTATAGTTGGAAACTTCAATACTTCTCTATCAGAAGTGGACACAGTCAGCAAGCAGAAAATCAGTAAGGATATAGTTGAACTCAGTAACACAATCAATCAACTGGATATAATGGACAAATATAGACAACCTCATCCAACAACAGCTGAATACACATTTTTCTCAAGCTCACAGGGAATATTCACCAAGGCAGACCACATTCTGGGCCATAAACTAACTTAAAAAGATAGAAATCATATAATGTCTACTGTCAGTCCACAATGGAATTAAAGTAGAAATCAGCAACAGAACAATAGGTGAAAAATCCCAAAATAGTTGGAGACTAACCAGTATGTTTCTAAGTAACACATGAGTGAAAAAAGAACTCAAGAGAAATTTTTAAATATTTGTACTCAATGAAAAGGAAAACACAACTTATCAAAATTAGGGTGATGCAGTGAAAGCAGTGCTGGTACTCCTAGTGAACACAATAAAACAAGGGGACAAAGGGCACATAGATTGTGGAGGAAGAAATAAAACCATTTTTGCAAATGGCATGATCATCTATGCAGAGAACTGAAAAGAATAGACACAAATTTTCTGAAATGAGTAAGTTTTAGCAGATTGCAGAATTCAATGTTAATATACAAAAGCCAACCACTTTCTTATATATTGGCAACAACAAATGGATCTTGAAATAAAAAAAACAATATTATTTATACCCCCCAAATGAGATAATTAGGAATAACTCTAACAAAATATGAACAAGTTCTGTATGAGGAAAACTACAAAACTCTGATGAACAAAAACAAAAGAACAAAATACACGAAGACATATTCCATGTTCTTGGATAGGAAGACTCAATACTGTTAAGATACCAGTTCTTCCTAACTTGATCTACAGATTCAGTGTAATCCCAATCAAAATTCCAGCAAGTTATTTTATAGAGACTGATAAACTGATTCTAAAATGTATATGAAGAGGTAAATTTTTAGAAGAGACAATAATATTGGAGAAGAGCAAAGTTGGAGGACTAACATTTCTGGACTTTATGACTTACTACAAAGCCACAATAAGAGACAGTTTAGTACTGTGGAAGAATAGACCAATGATGAACAGAACAGAATAGAGCCCAGAAATACACCTATATAAATAAAGTTAACTAACCTTTGACAAAAGAGGAAAGACAATACAATGTAGCAAAGATAGTCTCTCAACAAAAGTTGCTCAAACAATTATACAGATATATGCAAAAAAAGAGAAAGAAAGAAAAAGAGAGAAGGAGGAAGGGAAGGAAAGGGAAGGGTGAGGAAAGAAAGAAAGAAAGAAAGAAAGAAAGAAAGAAAGAAAGAAAGAAAGAAAGAAAGAAAGAAAGAAAGAAAGAAAGAAGGAAAGAAAGAAAGAAAGAGAGAGAGAGAGAGGAAAGAAGGTAAGAAGGAAAGAAATAAAGAGGAGAGAAAAAGAAGAGAAAAGAAAGAAAAGAAAAGAAAAAATCTGGACACAGACCATACACCATTCATAAAAGTTAACTCAAAATGATTTATAAATCTAAATGTAAAATTCAAAACTATAACTTCTAGAGGTAACAGAGAAGAAAACCTAGATGAACTTAGGTTTTGGATGAGTTTTTAGACATAATGACAAAGGCACAATCCATCAAAGAAAGAATTCATCAGCTGCTCTTTATTAAAATAAAAATTTTCTACTCCACAAAAGACATGATATTATATTATAATGGTAAACACATGTCATTATGCATTTGTCCAGACCTCTAGAATGTTGACTGTCAACTGTGAACCTCAGTGTCAACTGTAGTCTCTAAGTAATAATAATGTAAATACGTGGGTTCCTCAGTTGTAAACAAATGTATTGCCATGGTGGGGACTGTTGATAATGGAGGACGCTATGCATATTTGGAGGCAGGAAGTTCATGAAAAATCTGTATCTTCAGCTCAATTTTGCTATGGCCTAAAACTGCCTTAAAAAATACAGTCTATATGGGGCACCTGGGTGGCTCAGTCATTTGAGTATCCAACTCTTGATATCAGCTCAGGTCATGATTTCAGGGTCATCGGATTGAGTCTGCCTAAGATTCTCTGTATCTCTCTGTACTGCTCGTGCGTGCTCTCTCTCTCACTCTCTCTCAAAAAATATAATAAAATAAATAAAAATAATAAAAGTAAAAAAATAGAGTCTATTTTAAAAAGCTGATCATAAGAAAAGTTAGAAGATATACCCCAAAATTATATATTTATAAAATGTATATATATGTGTATATATTTTATAAATGTATATATATTTAATATATATAATATATACATATAAGGGAGTGGGAGTACCTGCTTTGTAAATGGACTATCTATAAAATAAAGATTCACAAATTTCTACTTCTGAGGTTCTAGATTCTTAAGTTCCAGTGTCCATTAGACCTGGAATTCCTATACTTTTTGCGCTAGTATTTCTATGATTTCCAATCTCTCTTATTGCCTTCTATATATTTAAAGCATATTCTGCCCATAGTATTTTAATTACTGTGAGTGAGCCTCTGTTCCTTGCAACAATAAAAATTTGAAAGAAGATAAACTAAAAAATGAGGAGAGGTGAGAGAGGAAAACAAAAAATAGACAGCACAGTATTGTTGATGCAAAAGAAAAAAGAATTTCAAGAAATAAAGAATTTGTTAATGTTATAATGTGACAGCAGTGTCATCAAATATAAAAAGAATGAAAGTGTGTGTGGTGAATGTGCATGTATACGCATATGCATACAGAGCTGTGATGCTGGTAGTGAGGGCAGAAATAGTGAAGGAGGGGACAGAGTAGGAGCTGATGACAGATTGCAGCAGGTTTAAAAACAATCTTTAACCCTTATAACAGATAGAACACAAATGAGTTAATAATTTTTAAGTTTTATCATACCTTTACAAATATACAACTTTATTCATAAGGCCACTACTTTCAAGAGCAAGAACCATAATTGACTTTCCTAACACATAGAAACAGATGCACAGAGCTGGACAAAATGAGGAGATAAAGGAATGTGTCCCAGATGAAAGAACAGGACAGAATAACAGCAAGAAAGTAAATAAAATGGGGATAAGTAAGATACCTGATGGGGAATATTAACTAATGATCATAAAGATACTCACTGGACTTTAGGAAAGAGTGGAGGACCTCAGCGAGACACTCAAAAAGGAGATGGAAAATATTTTTTTAAAAATTCAGAGATAAAGAACTCAAGAACTGAAATTAAATTTCAAATGGAATAAATTTTAGATGGAATAAATAGTAGACTAGAAGAAGCAGAAAAAGAGTTCAGCACCCCGAAGAACAGAGTAAAAGAAAGCAATCAAACTGAACATAAGAGAGAAATAATTAATAAATAAATAAATAAATAAATAAATAAAACAGATTTAGGGAACTCAGGGACACTAACAAACAAAGTAAAATTTGCATTATAGGGCTCACAGAAGAGAAAGAAAAGAAGACAGAAAATTTATTTGAAGAAATAATAGCTGAAAACCTTCTGATTGTAGGGAAGAAAATAGAAATAAAGGGCCAGGAGGCACAGAGAGCCTCCCAGAAGTCAATCCAAGGAGATCCACACAAGACACATAGTAATTAACATGGCAAAAGTTGTTATAAACTCAGAATTTTAAATTAATTTTTTAATGTTTATTATTTATTTTTGAGAGACTTGGAAAGACAGAGCACAAGTTGGGGAGGGGCAGAGAGAGAGGAAGACACAGAATGAAAGCAGGTTCCAGGCTCTGAGCTGTCAGCACACAGCATGGGGCTCAAACTTATGAACCATGAGATTATGACCTGAGCCGAAGTCAGACGTTTAATTGATTGAGTCACCCAGGTGCCCCTAAACTTAGAGTTTTAAAGGCAGTAAGAGAAAAGAAAGTTGTTATATACAAGGAAAAACCTATAAGTCTATCAGCTAATTTTTCAACAGAAACACAGCAGGTTAGAAGGGAGTGGCATGATATATTCAAAGTGCTGTAAGAGAGAAAACTTGCAGCCAAGAATACTCTCTTCCAGTAAAGCTATAATTCAGAAGAGAAGGAGAGAAAAATGTGTTCTTGGACAAACAGTAGTTGAAGGATTTATGACTACTAAAACAGTCCTCTAGGGAGTGCCTGGGTTGTTCAGTTGGTTAAGCTTCTGACTTCGACTCAGGTCATGATCTTGTGGTTCATGAGTTCAAGCCCAGTGTCAGGCTCTGTGCTAACAGCTCAGAGCCTGGCACCTGCTTCACATCCTCTCTCTCTCTCTCTCTCTGCTCTTCATCCACTCATACTCTGTTTCTTTCTCTCTCAAAAATAAAGAAACATTAAAAAAAACTTTTTTAAACGGTCCCATGGGAAATATTAAAAGGGACCCTTCAAGTGGAAAGTAAACACTATAAGTAGAAATAAGAAAAGTAGGAAGCTCACAAGCAGTAAAGTTAAGAATCTCTATAAAAATCAGTCAAGGGATTCGCACAATTAAGGAATGAAAGTATGAGACCATATACCTCAAATGTAAGGGTGTGGGGTGGGAGAGAGTAAAGAATGGGTTCATAATTAAGCAACTATCAGCTTACTATAGACTTTTATATGCATAAGATGTTATATACAAACCTAATTGTAACCACAAGTCAAAAACCAGTAATAGATATGCAATAATAATAATAATAATAATAATAATAAAGAAAAAAAGAAATCCAAGTATATCACTAAAGAAAGTCAGCAAACTATGAGAGAAAAGAGCAAAATAAGAAAAAAACAGAGAACTACACAAATGACAATAAAGTAACAAATCGGCAATAAGTGCACATCTATCAGTAATTACTTTGTATGGAAATCGACTAAACACTCCAATCAAGAAACCTAGAATGACAGCATGGATAAGAAAAGCAAGACTCATCTATATGCTGCTTACAAGAGACTTTTTTCAGGCCTAAAGACACAGGCAGGTTGAAAGTGAGGGATGAAAAAGCATTTAGCATGCAAATGGAAGTGAAAAGGAAATAGGGTAGCAATATTTATATTAGGCAAAATAGACTTTAAAACAAAGACTGTAACAAAAGACAAAAAAAGGACAATATATAATCATACAGAGAAGAATCCAATAAAAAGATATAACAATGGTAAATATTAATGCACCCAACATGAGAACACTCAAATACATCAAGCAGCTATAACAAGCTAGAAGGAAGTACTCAATAGTAAAATAATAATAGTAAGAGACTTTAACACTCCCCTCCTTACATCAATAGATAGATCATCTAAACAAAAAATCAAAAAGCAAACAGTGGCTTTGAATTACACTTTGGATGAAATGGATCTAACAGATGTATTTAGGACATTCCATCCTTAAACACATTCACATTTTTTTTTCTGGTGTGATGGAATATTCTCCAGAATAGATCACATTTAGGCCACAAATCAAGTCTCAACAAATTAAAAAAAATCTCAGTCATACCATACATCTTTCCCAACCACAAAGAATGCAAATACACGGAGTTTAAATAACATGCTACAAAACAATGAATGGATCAACCAAGAAGTCAAAGAGAAAATTAAAAAAATACATGGAAACAAATGAAAATGAAAACACAATATTCCAGAATCTTTGGGATGCAGCAAAAGCTGTTTGGAGGGGGAAGTTTATAGCAGTATAGAGCTACCACAAGAAGTAAGAAAAATCTCAAATAAAACACTTAACCTTGTACCAAAAAAAGATAAAAAAAAAAGAACAAATAAAGCACAAAACCAATAGAATGAAGGACGTAATAAATATTAGAGCAGAAATAAACAAATTAGAAATAGAAACAAGAAAGCAAAGAAAGAAAGAAAGAAAGAAAAAGAGAAATGAGAGGACTCAAATAAACAAAATAGAAGTGAAAGAAGAGAAATAACAACCAACACCATAGAAATATAAAGGATTGCAAGAGAATATTATGAAAAAGTATATGTAAAACAAATTGGACCACCTACAAGAAACGGATAAGTTCCTAGAGACATAAAACCTCCCCAAAGTGAATCATGATGAAATAGGAAATTTGACAGACCGATTACTAACAATGAAATTGAATTAGTAAGCAAAGAACTCCCAACAAACAAAAGCCCAGGGCCAGAAATCTTCACAAGTGAATTCTGCCAAGCATTTACAGAAGAATTAATACCTATTCTTCTCAAACTATTCCAAAAAATAAAAGAGGAAGGAAAACTTCCAAATTTATTCTATGATGCCAGAATTACCCTGATACCAAAACCAATATAAATATATTATAAAAAGAGAACCTAGGCCAATATCTCTGCAGGATGCAAAAATCCTCAACAAAATATTATAAACTAAATCCAATAATACCTTTAAAAATCATTCACCATGGTCACGTGGGATTTGTTCTCAGGATGCAAGGGGCGTTCAATATTCACAAATCAATGATTATAATATGTCACATCAATAAGAGAAAAGATAAAAACCATATGATCATTTCAATAGTCACAGAAAAAGTGTTTTGCAAAGTACTACATCCATTCATGATAAAAACCTTCAACAAAGTAGGTTTAGAGGGTACATACCTCAACATAAAAGCCTGTATGTAAAAAATCCACAGCAAACATCATACTCAAAGTGAAAAGCTGAGGGCTTTCTCTCTAAGATCAGGAGCAATACACAGATGTCCACTCTCACCACCTTTATTCAACATAGTACTGGAAGTCCCAGCCATAGTAATCAGACAAGGAAAGGAATACAAGGCATCCAAATTGGTAAGGAATAAGTAACATTTTCACTGTTTGTAGATGACATAATACTACATATAGAAAAACCTCCAAAAGACTCCACCAAAAAATTGCTAGAACTGATAAATGAATTCATTAAGGTCATAAGATACAAAATAAATATACACAAATCCATTGCAAATGGATGCATTTGCAATTGCATCAAAAATAATAAAATACCTAAAAATAAACTTAACCAAAGAAGTGAAAGAGTTGTACTCTGAAAACTATGAAACACTGATAAAAGAAATTGAAAATGACACAAAAAAATGGAAAGACATTACAATTTCATGGACTGAAGGAAGAAATACTGTTAAAATGTCTATACCACCCAAAGCAATCTATTGATTTAATGCAATCTTTATCAAGATACCAACAGCATTTTTCACTGGATTAAAACAAATAGTCTTAGTTTTTTATGGAACCATAAACGACTCTGAATAGGCTAAGCAATCTTGATATGGTGGAACAAAACTGAAGGTACCACAATCTCAGATTTCAAGATATACCACAAAGCTGTAGTAATCAAAACAATATGGTACTGGCACAAACTATATACACAGATCAATGTAACAGAATAGAGAGCCCAGATATAAGCCCACAATTACATGGTGAATTAATCTTCAACAAAGGAGGGTAGAATATGCAATGGGAAAGACAGTCACTTCGACAAATGGTTTTGGGGAAATTGCACAGCTACATGCATAAGAATGAAACTGAACCACTATCTTAACAAAAATTAAGTTTATAAAAATTAACTCAAAATGAATTAGAGACCTAAATGTGAGGCCTGAAACTGTAAGAATCTTAGAAGAGAGCACAGGGAGTAATTTTTCTGACATTGGTCATAAAAATTTTTTTTCTAAATACATCTCCTGAGCCAAGGGAAACAAAAGCAACAATAAACTATTGAGACTACATTAAAGCAAAAAAAACTTCTTTACAGCAAAGGAAAAACAATACTAAAGACAACCTACTGAATTGGAGAAGAGATTTGCAAATGACATATTAGATAAAGTGTTAGAATCCAAAATATATAAAAACTTACACAATTCAACATACACACAAAAACAATTAATCCAATTAAAAATGGGCAGAAGACATGAACAGACATTTCTCCAAAGAAGACATTCAACTGGCCAACACACACATTAAAAGATGCTCAACATCACTCACCACCAAGGAAATGCAACTCAAAATTATCTCAAAATTATAATGAGATATCACCTCACACCTGTCAGAATGGCTAAAATCAAAACACAGGAAACAACAAGTGTTGGCAAGGATGTGGAGAAAAGGGAACCCTTGTGCACTGTTGGTGAGAATGCAAACTGATGCAGCCACTGTGAAAACAGTATGGAGATTCCCCAAAAAATTAAAAGTAAAACTACCACATGATCCAGTAATCCCACCATTGGGTATTTACCCAAAGAATTCAAAAACATTTATTCAAAAAGATATATCCACCCCTATGTTTATTTTGGCATTATTTTCAATATTCAATTCAAGGAAGCAGTCCAAGTGTTCATCAATAGATGAATGGATAAAGAACTACACACACACACACACACCCACACTCACAGAAAATGCATTTGACAAAGTACAACATCCGTTCATGATAAAAACCCTCAACAAAGTAGGTTTGGAGGGAACATACCTCAACATAATAATTAGCGACCGTAACTCTATGTGCAACCTTAATTCCCCTTTGCCAGATACCAAAACACAGCTCAGGTCCTGAGGATTAGGATGCAGACATCTTTGGGAGATCATTATTTTGTCTACTTCAGTCAAATACCTCTCTCCACCTTCTAGGGAGTTGCACCAAGTCCCTCAATTTTAATCCATTCAAGAAACTATCTAACATTAACTGAGTGCTACCTATATACCAACCAATGTGCCAACATGTTATGTAACTGTGTAAACAAATACATATGGGTAGGGGAAGTGGGGGAGGGAACAGTCACTTTAACTTCATTATACCTGAAATGTCCCACTCCTGCTTCATCTCAGGTATGCAGTTCACTTAGTCTCTTCCCCAGCCCTATGGACTCGTTGCCAAAGGGAAATTGTCTTCTTCTGGGAAAGAAGAACACACAGGAATACAGTTTTCTTTCCCCAGCACATGCATACCTCCATTGTGTGTATATGCCTCATTGTCACTGCTGCTATGCTTGCCGATACCTATAATCCAATTTTCAAAGAATAATTATTCTGTTCTATAATTAGAAAAGCTTTAATATGCTGCAATTTCATATGAATGCCTTCTTAGGAATGGACTATGTTAAAGCATTTTGACCATTTTAGTGTGTTTCCCATTTCTGTTTCTAGGTAAAACTTTATTATTATGGCTGTTGTTTCGGAATAAGTGGGAAGAAGTGGCGAGATGTAGATATTAAATATGCTTTACACTGCTCCCTACCCCCCCAACTCCTACTTCTTTGGTTTCTTTTCCATCTCATCCTCTGTCTCCCTCCCCCTCTTTCCTTCTTCCCATTATCAAGCCCCTCACATATTCAGAGCTGATTTTTTTTACACTAGCCTTCTTTTCTAGAAATAGTGTGAAAATAAGTATGTGTTGTTATAAAAGCTCTGAGGAAAAGAGTTACTAGGCAAAACAAAGTAGCCTACAAATATTTTTCCATAACTTTAGATTGTGGTCAAGATGGTGTTTAAATATGAACGCACATGAACAAATAGTGTTCCAGTTCAAAAGACATAGGAAATAAATATTTTATGTAGAAAAAGATTAAATTTTAAAAATGCATCTTTATGGCCTATTACTTGAAATTTGGCCTTAATGAAAGAATTGAAAACAAGGACTAAATCAAGATAAAAGCTGTTAACATGCTTCCTGGCAATGGAATGTCCTCGTCATCGAGTAACCCTAGTTGGACTTCTTTTCTATTTTCTCATTTCAAGCATCCTACTTAAGGGTAGTCTTCTTCTTGCTAAGAATGTTAATTATTACTAAGGACATAGAAGTTATCTACAGATCATAGATGCACATTGGCCCAGAGGATAACATTTCACATCAATTATTTAGGGACTAAGCAAGTAACAACCATTTAATATTTCTTTATTTTTCAGAACAGAAATGGAATTGGTATTACAAGACAAACCCAGTCTTTTATAACAACAATGCAGGACAGGACATTAAAAGACTTTCTTTTTATTCGATACCCTCGCGTTCTTTTCTTCCGTGGTGCAAACAGTCATTGTGCTATGTCCGTTTCTGGAGTTAGTGTTTGGCTAACCAATCAGGACTGTGGAAGCTGACTTCCACGGATGATTTTGTGCTGCCTCCTTCAAATGTCCCCATTTTCTGTGACTTCTCTCCCTCCAGTCATCTTTCCCCACCATTTATTGGCTTACCTGATCTACTTCAGAAGCTATGTAGATTCAAGTGTAAAAATTGTATAAAATGATCTAGCTCCTCACAGAGTTCAGTCAAATGAGGAAAAGAAATATAAGCAAGGTGATGAGTAGTTTAGCACAATGTCTTTCAAACTTTTTAAAACACTGTCCATAATAAAAGAAATAAATCCATTTTTTCATTGTTTCAGTCCAGTAGATACACATGTAAGGATTAGGAGGATGAGTCACAAAGCAATACTTGTTATGATGATACATTCTGATAGTTCCTATTTTATTTTTTCTACTTCTGACTTTTCATGCTGACCAAGACTTATTAATTTTTTTAGTGATCTACCATGTTATAACTCAAAGTTTAAAAAAAATATGGCTCTGGACAATGTATGTCGACAAAGAAATCTAAAGTATGGGGACTTACTACTTTGTATTACTGTGGCATCTCCAAATGCTTAGCAGACTCCCAGCATACATTAACTAACATAATGCAGCATGAGCCTGTGGGATGGATGGACAGATGCATAAAATAAATATTTTCATCAATCCTTAATTCTTCATAAGTAATCAAGAAAAGCTTCATGGAAGAGGGAAATCTTGAGATAAGATATGTTAGATGTCATGTATTTTTTAGAGAAAATTATTGCCTAAAGGCCTGCAAAGATTCAAAGGCATGAGAGATCATGGCAATCTTGGGATGTATCAAAAAAATCGGAATGATGACTATGATTTTTTTCAAGGTCATAAACTCACTTGGCCCCTTAGCTTTACATACTATCCATAAACTGATGTTGCCCAAATTTATGTCTCCAGTTCCAACCCTCCCCTGAGCACCAAATACTTATTTATAACTCTCTACTTAAAGTCTCCACTTGGATATCCAATAGTCATGCCAAACGTAACATTTCCAAAGCAAAAATCTTCTATATCCTATTCTTTCTAACGTGCTTCCCTCCCCTCTGATATTAGTGGGCTTAATATCTATATATTTAATGAGCCAAAATTAAGAGTCTTCCTTGATAGTCTTGTTTCATAGTCTGTTTTATTGATCAGTAAATCTTTTATCTCTACCTTCAAGATACTTGGGAATCTGATGAATTATCATAAGCTCTCTTACTACCACTTACTCCAAATCAGGGCTATCTGTTAGATGAATGAATGACTGCATTTGTTCTTTAACAGATCCTTTTGCTTCCATTTTTTGCAAGTACCTTTGCTCAAACAAACAGACGCATGGCCAGAGGAAACTTTGTAAAGGACAACTCTCACCTTCCTTGTTTACTACTTTTCATTAGCTTCTCATTTCACTTAGAAGCAATTAAAATACTTATATGGCCTGACAAATTCCTACATATACTGTAAAATACTGATTACATTTTAAAGCTTGGCTGCTTGTGGTAGTAACAGATTCCACCACTTACTAGTTGTGACTTTTTCTTTGTTATCTGGCACAAACCATTTGTTTACTCTTTGCTCAGTTTCTTCATTTGCAAAACAGTGATTAGTAACAGTACCTTTGTCATAGAGATATTGTTAGGATTAAATGAGTAAATGTTTCTTTGAAATAATATTTGTCATATTGCATAGGTTATATGGTATTATTATTGTATTTGCTCTTCTTGTTTATTGAATAATTATTATACACAATTTGGACATGCTGACTTTTTCAATTTAACCTGAACCAATAACCTCCATCCCCTTTCAACTATATTCCAGCAATTCTGGACCTTGCAGTCTTGAGGGTCTTGACACACGTTCTTCGTTCTTCTGGAACTTCTTTTACTCTGGCTATTTGTATAAATGGATTACTTCAAGTCTTAAGCTTAGGTGCCACTTCCTCTGGCTGCTTTCCCTTCACTATCCTATCTGAAAGATCCCCCTCTCTCTTCCCATGTTCATCACTCCATTTCATACCTTTCTTTTATTTTTCTCAGAACATATCACTATCTTTAATTAATTTATAATTGGCTTTTCAGGGGAGGATCTGTTTATTATTCATCTCTGCCTATGGAAATGTAAGCTCTTTTAATGAAAAATGCAAACAATAGGTATTCAGAAAGTGTTTTGCAAATACTGTAAGTGTATATGTAGGTATATATATACACTATATATACCCACATGTATATGTTATACATACATATTCCATTTATGAGAGAGAATTGCAAAAGTTCCAGCTAGACATGTTTTTATGGCTTTTGGAAAGAAATCTCATTTTTAATTTTATAAGTCTGGGGCACCAGTGAAGCAATTCAAGCATGAAAGCAACCTGATCAGATTTATAAGTTATAAAGATTACTCTGGCAGCAGAGTAGAGAATGGCTTGGAATGGACAAGACTGAAGGACATTCTATCAGTAAGGAGTCTTGAAAAAAAAAAATCCATTTGCGATAAGTGTCCAAACTACAGCAATCCCAGTAGAGATAAAAAAATGAGAGCAAGTAATCAAGAGATACTTAAATGGAATTGATAACCTAGTTCTCATTAGCCAATAAGCACCAATGTGTGGGATTCATTTGGCTCACCCGAAATAGTGTTCCCCAATAGACTCTGTTCAAATCCAAAGGTTTATCAAAAGTTTATATGGCGATTAAATATGTAAATTAAATTTAATCTGTTTATTTTAGAATCTTAGATGAAAGTTATTTTTTCTGTTGAGAATTAAAGATACAGCATCTCAGTTAAACCAAATCTTCTGTCGTTTGTTGTCACATTCTTCTGTGTTATTAAACACTGTAGTTCTATGCAGTCTACATTCTGCCTCCTGTAAGGAGTGAGAAGTTTGAATGAGCAGAAAATATATTAAGCATATTTTACATTATATCTGGAACTACCTTTGCTTGCAATATTCTGGCTGTACCTCTTACTATAATACAGATTACCAAGGTTTTAGCTTATTCATGTTTTTTTTTTCCAGAGAATCTGTTTCTCCCTTCAATTCAGCTTTCATTAGGACCCTATTTATCCAAAGGATACCATGTTCAAATTACTTTTTATCAGGCTCTGAGTCCCAAATACATTAATGAATTGATTCAGTTTATTTTGCTTTTCATGTCATGTCAGTTAATAAGCCATAAAATTAAAAAAAAAACAGTTGGTCCAGAATAGCTTGAGATCCTCTAAAAATGGGCAGTACTACCTAACTTCACATGCTGGCCTATCAGGCAACTTGGTTCTGTCAAAATATTATTAACATGGTTTTAAAAAATGGGTAAGGAGGGGCGCCTGGGTGGCTTAGTCGGTTGGGTGTCCGACTTTCGCTTAGGTCATGATCTCGCGGTTCGTGGGTTCGAGCCCCGCGTCGGGCTCTGTGCTGACTGCCGGCTCAGAGCCTGGAGCTTGTTTCAATCTGTGACTCCCTCTCTCTCTGACCCTCCCCTGCTCATGCTGTCTCTCTCTCTCTCTCTCCCTCCTAGAAATAAATAAAACATTAAAAAAAATGGGTAAGGAACTGAGTAAGATTCCCATATTTTTGGCTTAGATCACTAGATGGATGGTATGGTAGAGTCATTCACCAAAAGAGGCAATCAAAGCATAGGCATAGATTTGACAAGGGTTTAAAAAATATTTACTTTTAGAAATGCTTGAGATTTCTCTGATATCAATTATATGTACCTCCTATTTCTCAAGATAGATTTAAAGAGGTGGGATTTGTCATTTACAAACCTTTATGTCACAGGCTTCAAGGCTGTATCATCTTTATCTTTTGGGGGTAGAAGTCAACACAAACCAAATGTCAATGAGCTAGTTAGTATACACTTAAAATTAGAAACCAGATGTGTCTCTTATACCATAGTTTTTCTGCTTCCTCTAACTTTCTTTTTTTTTTTTTAGTGTTTTATTTATTTTTGAGAGAGAAAGAGAGACAGAATGAGCAGGGGAGGGTCAGAAAGAGAAGAGTCACAGGATCTGAAGACAGGCTCCAGACTCTGAGCTAGCTGTCAGCACAGAGCCCGACGTGAGGCTCGAACCCACAAACTGTGAGATCATGACCTGAGCTGAAATCGGACGCTTAACCGACTGAGCCACCCAGGTGCCCCTTCCTCTAACTTTCAAGGTAATTTACTTCACATATTTTTCTCATTTGCTTCTTGTATAATATAATTTCTCATTCTTCTCTCTCATGACTTTTTTCATTGAGAGGACTTAATGTGTGCAACATTAATAGAAGAAGTGGATGAAGAGCAAGAAGAACTCAGATTAAAGTCGTTCAACTCCCTAGACTTCATGAACTCTTTAAGTTCTGTCTGTTGGTCACAGGAAATGACTATTACGTCTATTATTTTGAATCCCATACTATAAATTCTACTTCGCTTGTCTCTATATCCACAATTTCTTTGCTATAATAATTTTCCTGTAACATTGAATGAAGCAATTAGTTAAGAGTTCTATGTTTATTTTTAGATTTATTGATAACCTGAAGAAATTTTAATTATGGGTCATTTGAAAGAATAATAGAGGTTCACAAACTTCATTTTGCTAGACATATATTTAGAAATGCAGACATTTTCTATGTAATTTCCTAATAGAATTGGAAAGAATAACTGTCAGGCCACCATATGTCTCTCGCTGTCTTCTGGCAGTTGCTGTTTCAGGCATGATCTCACTTGTAGGGAGTAGTTCCTGGAAACCATCACATGCAAAAACTGGCAAAAAAGAGATAGTGTATTCACACCCTATAGAACAGTGGAACCAGGTTAGAAGAGTCTATGATACTATTTTATCTCAGTGTCTAGACTAATAAAATTAGGTTAGAGTTAGCAAAAATTGTGGTTATTTGAAAGCTATTGCCAAGACATCTGGAAACTTAATAGACATTACAGAGGTCTTTGACCAAATGTTACCTTTTTTAACTATAAAAAGACTACGATGACCCTTTCTAAATGATATATGAGGCTGATCTTTGGCAATAAAATATTAGGACTGTTGCAAAGGAACCTAGCTTATTTCTGTAGAGATGCCTAATATCTGTCTTCTGCTTCCTCCCTCAAGCTTCAGATAATGAAAAGCACATTGCACACCACTTGAACAAATTTAAAACAAAACAAAGCAATAGAAATAGTTTCACATTTGCCTCTGATTGCATTTTATATTTTGTGAGCTATAGCCTAATGTTCACTTTCTTTTTCTTTAGCACCTCTGAACATGGTATTTATCTTTTTTTTGAAAAAAGTGATTATCAATTCTTAACTTGAATTATACAATAAAAGAGAAAAGAAATACTCAGGTATAATGTTAAACATTCTTTTTGTTAAATCCATTGTAAATCACTGCAGCATATAAATGTTAGAGTTCAAAAGTTGAGTAGATCAACTGACCTTCAAGTTAATGTTCCTGATTCTCAAAGCATATCCCTGATTTTTATAAATCTCAAATTTCGTGAGTTTGTCTGAATAGTAAAATTGGTTTTGGAGGGTACAATATAGAGAAACCAAATTTGTTTTTTTCTCTAATAGAATGCATTCTTGACTTAGTTCAGAAGTTATAAGAATAGTTTTGGGTCCAGGAAACTGGGAGAAGAAATAATAAAAACTATATTTTCCTAAGATTTATATTTTAAATTCCTCCAATAATGCATATTAATTAATCCTATGTGCTGGTCAAAAAAGTTCTTATTACCTTCCTTCTATTGACAAGGAATCTGAGGTTTACTGGTGAAGAAATTGCCCCAGATAAGGGGCACCTGGATGGCTCAGTCCATTAAGTGTTTGACTCTTGATTTCAGCTCAGGTCCTGATCTCATAGTTGTGAAATCAAGCCCTGCATCAGGCTCTGGCCTGAGTGTGGAGCCTGCTTGGAATTCTCTCTCTCCATCTCTCTGCCCCTCCTCCACTCACTCTCACTCTCTCTCTCTCTCTCTCTCAAAATAAATAAATAAAAACATTTTAAAAAGTTTCCTAAGGTTATTCTTAGTGTAAATGGCAACACAAAAACTATCACAGAAGCCTTCTGAATCCTCAACTAGTTTTTTTTCTTTTTATTATTTGTTAATTTATTTTATTAATTTAATTTAATTTATTTTAGAGAGACAATGCAAGTAGGATAGAGGGGCAGAGGGAGAAAGAATCTCAAGCAGGCTCCATGTTCAGCACGGAGCTCTATGCAGGGCTGGATCCCACAGCCCTAGGATCATGACCTGAGCCAAAATTGAGTCAGAGGCGCAACTGACTGAGCCACCCAGGCACCTGTTTGTTTTTCTTTCTTTTTAATATGAACTTTATTCATGTAAATAGTAGTCCCCCCTTATGCACAGGGAGTATGTTTGTTCCAGGACCCTGTAGATGCCTAAAACCACAGATAGTACCAACCCTATATATACTGAGCTTTTTTCTGTCCATACATACATATGACAAAACTTAATTTATATATTAGGCACAGTAAAAGATTAACAGTATTTAATAATCAAGTAGAACAATTATAACAATATACTCTAATAAGTTATGTAAATGTGACCACTCTCTCTCTCAAAATATCTTACTGTGCTGTAGTCACTCTTCATCTTGTGATGATGTGAGAGGAGAAAATGCGTATGTGATGAGATGAAGTGAGGTGAAGGACATAATCATTGAGAAACAGAGTTAGGCTACTATTGGCCTTCTGATCATACATCACAAGGAGGGTTATCTTTTTTCAAATGGGCTCATGGTTGACTTTAGATAACCTGAAACCACATGAAGCAAAATCATGGAGAAGGGGCAACTACTGTTATTTACACAAATGAAATAAACCTATTTTTAGAGTGTAGTTTGATAAATTTTGACAAATGGTTACATGCTTTAGCCACCAAGAGTATAGAATATTTTATGACCTCAGATTTTTGTTGTTCCTTTCTAGACTACACTCTCCCCTACAGGCTTTAGGCACTCACTGAACTATTTTCTGGTATAAAAGATTAATTTTTTTCTAGAGCTTTATGTAAGTGGAATCATTCATTATGTGCTGTCTTGTGACTGGCTTCTTTCATTCATTATATTGCTTTTATCATATGTATAAGTAGATTATTCTATTTTATTGCTGAGCAGTATTCCATAGGATATGCCATAGTTTGTTTACCCATCATTCAACTGTTAATGGGCATTTGGTTGTATACAAAATTTGTTTGGAGGGGCTCCTGGGTGGCTGGGTTGATGAAACTTCTGACTTTGGCTCACGTCATGATCTCAAGATTCATGGGTTCAAGCCCTGTTTTGGGCTCTGTGCTGACAGCTCAGAGCCTGAAGCCTTTATTCAGATTCTGAGTCTCCCTCTCTCTCTGCCCCTCCCCTGCTCATGCTCTGTGTCTCTTCTGTCTCTTGAAAATTAAAAGAAAAAAACATAAAAAACATTTAAAAAATTAAGACTTTGTGTAGATAATTTTGTTTCATTTTTTTTGAGAAAATGACTAAGAGCAGAATTTTCCCCAAGTTGTATCATTTTATATCCTCACAAAAAATTTATGATGGCTCTAGTTGATTGGGACATGATCTGTCACTTGCTTCTTGGTCCCAGGTTTGTATTAATTACCTATTGCTGTGGAACAACATGACTACAAATTTAGCACCTTAAAACAGCACACATTTACTTTCTTTCTGCAAGTCAGAAGTCCGGGCATGGCTTAGACTGGTCTTGGGGCTCTATAGTCTTATATAATATAAGCACGTGATCCTGTAGAGGTAACCCATACATCCCATCATCTCTGATGTAGTCTCAAGTCAGTATTTTTAAATTTAGCTACTCCAGTGAGTGTGAAACAGTATAACAACGTGGTTTTAACTTACATTTTATGTTATTTTAGTTATAAACTTTACTTTTATGTACACTATAACCTCAAAATTCATGGTTACTATTTTTGCTTTTGACATTCAACTGTCTTTATAACCATATAAAAAATAAAAATGCATTTATAGTCATCTGTATTTTAACTGTTTTTGAACTTTTACATTTCTTTGTGTAGCTCCCAATTTCAATCTGGTATCATATTCTTTATGACAGAAGAACTTGCTTTAGAGTTCCTTGTAATTTTAAAGGATATGCTAATAAAGAATACTTTTAGCTTTTCTTTCTCTGAAAAACTTCTTTGAAAAAAATCTTTATATTCTTTTTAATATTTTGAAAGACTTTTGCTGTATATATCTAAATTAACAGGTGGGGGGTTTGAGAACTTTAAAACGCCATCTTCCTTGTTTTCTAGGTTGCACAGTGAGAATTCTGTTATGTTTATATTACTCTTCTGTAGTAATATAACATTTTTTTCTCTGGCTACTTGAAGATTTTTCTTTATCACTTATATTTAGCAAATTGATTTTGATATTCTTTGGTATTGTTTTAGTTGTATTTATCCTGCTCATTATTCACCAAGTTTTTATCTCAGTAAGTTTTCAGTTTTCATAACATTTGGGAATCATTTGTTTAATGCTTCTTCACTTGATCTTAGTCAAAAGGCTGAGAAGTGATGTTTACTATTTCTTTAAGTAATTTTTCCTACCCCTTTTCCTTCTGAGATTTACATTTTTTATTCTTTCCCAGAAAGTACTTAGACTCTATTAATTTACTATCAGGCTTTATTTTTCTATGATCTCTTAATTTTGAATGGTTTCTATCAATATGCTTTCAGGTTCAAGAATTACCTACTCTGCAGGATTCAAATAGCTGTTACTTTCATCCAGTCAAATTTTTTTTATTTCAGTACTGCTTTTTAACTCAAAATTCCTATTTGTTTCTTTTTAAATTCTTAGAGTTTGTTTTTCCTTTAAGCAAATCAAGGATATCTAGAACATAAGTTTTAATGTTCTTATTTACAAATACATCATCTCTGTCATTTCTGTGTCTGTTTCAACAATTGAGTATTTTCTTACAATTATGGGTCACATTTCTTTCTTCTTTACATGTCTAGTAATTTTTAGATGGAGTGATTGACCTCATAAATTTTCTGCTGCCAAGTGCTAGATCTTGTCTATTCTTTTAAAGAATTCTTGATTTTGCTCAGGCAGGCAGTAAAGAGATTCGCTTTTTTGTCATTTATCTTTTCTCTTTATTGGAGTATTTATTCAGATTTAATGGAAGATATGCTATCATTGGGCATATATTCAATATGTTACTCTTTGTTTTGCCTTTGAACCAATTCTTTTAGGGTTTTTAAAGGGCACATCTTCAATATTTGTTCTACTTGGTAAGCCCCACTAAGGCAGGAGCTTTTGGAGTTCTGTGCTGAAAACTCTTTGTCACCAACAGTGCCCCTCATTCTGTCTGGTGAAAACAGGAATGATTCTTGTTCTGGTGAGAGCTCTGAATAATTTTCTCTTTAGTGGACCCTGGAATCACTTTTTTTCACCCTGGGGCTATTTTTTCCTAATGTTTATTTTATTTTGAGAAGGAGTGTCCATGAGCACAAGTTGGGAGGGTGGGGGGACAGAGAGAGAGAGGAGATAGAGAGTCCCAGGAAGGCTTTGCACTGTCAGTGCAGAGCCTTACTTGGGGCTCAATCCCACTAACCATGAGATCATGACCTGAGCCAAAATCAGGAGTTGAATGCTTAACTAACTGAGGCATCCAGGTTTCCCTAGAACTATTTTTTGAAGCTGCACTCTACATACCTGTAGAATGACATTCAATGGCTCAACAGAAATTTCTATGCAGACTTTTGGAACTCTTTCTGTCAAAAGATTTCTCTTCTTAGTATTCTGTTCTCACAAATTCTAGCTGTTTCAATCTCCTTGAATGCTAATCTATGTCTCATACAATTCATCCAAAATTTGGGCTTTGTCTGGGTTCCTTTCTCTATGTCACAGTACAAAGCTTTCCTTCAGCCAGTAAGTTAAGGCATTTGTAAGACTTAATAATTCAGTTGTTTCCCTTCTTCTAGGGTTGCAGGGATGCACTGCCTGTTGCCTCATGTCTGAAAACCATTCTTCCACATTTCTACAGTTTTCTATTTGTTGTCAATGTGAGGACTATTCCAGCCTTTATTACTCCCTCGTGACTGGAGTTCATCCTGAGTCATTTCATCTCACAGGCAGTGGAGTATAGTCCTAAAGCACATGGACTCTAGAAGAAAGTGGTACACAGTCCAATATCAGATCTACAAGGTATGAATTATGTGAGATTAAACAATTTATTAAGTTTTCTGTGCCTCAATTTGCTCACCCGTAAAATAAGGATGGTAATAATGGTGCCTACTTCATGGATTCATTGCTATGATTAAATGAGTCAATATGTGCCAAGCTTTTAGAAGAGTGGATGCGTGTAGTAAGCACGATGTAATTGCTTTTATTACACAATCTACTCTATGTATCCTTTGACCTAGATTCCCAGAATAATTGTGTCTCTCATATTAAAGAGAATTGAATCTGCAAGAGTTGATAATAAACTTCGTACTGCAGCTATGCCTGGAGGAGGACTAGAGAAATTGTGGTAATGATCAAAAAGAACTTCAACATTTAACTGCAATGCTTTGACTATTCATGAGGAGACTACATTTTTTATTAAATGTATAACTAAAAATAAATAAACAATATTTATTTATGGTAGCTACTGCTAGCTGACTACCAAACTCTATGTTCTTATTTTCTTTTCTGTTCAAACATTTAGATTCTATTTCCCAGCTTGTTCTGTTATTAGACATACCCATATGATGAAGTTCTAGCCAACGAACTTTTACTGAAAGTTTCACACTCTACTTCTGGGCATGACCAGAAAAAATATCCTATATATGTTCTTTTATGACCATGATTTTCTCAGCTTCTGGCTGACAGGAAGAATGAGACCCTCAGAGTGGCTCTGGATATACCATGTGGAAAAGATGGTTAATTCTCCTCAGTTTGGATTTTCTGAAGGAGGACCCTTTGGACAAATTGTCTCCACAAATATTAAATTTATTTTTCTGCAAGTAGTTGGTGAGTTAGGAAGGGAGTCTATGGCCATCTGACCCACAAGTTTTGTTCTTTAAATTACTCATTTATTTGATTTACCTAAAAACAACAGGGAAATTTTATGAGAAATCAGAAATGGCTCCAGGTAAAGAAATTACTTAATAAAATGAGGCCAGAAAAGACTCCTAGATATGGTCAACATTCCTGGAAGTTTCTAAAAGAGCCGGAATGATCAATGAAGTTATAGAGGGTGCTGTTATACTAAATAAAAGGTACCAGATTAGGATTAATATATAAGATTTTACAACTCTAGGTTTAAGTCAATCACACTTGAAGCACCAATATCCAGTTGAAGCACCAATATAAACTGAAGGTAAATGATCTGCATTTTCAAAGTTAAAAGAAATTCAGGGACTCCTGGTTGGCTCAGTCAGTTGAGTATCTGACTCTTGACTTCAGCTTGGGTCATGATCTCATGGATGATGAGTTCGGCCTGCTTGGAATTCTGTCTCTTTCTTCCTCACTCTGCCACTCCCCTGCTTGTACTCTCTTTCTCTCTCAAAATACATAAATAAACATTTAAAAATAAAAATTAAAAGAAAATTTTAATTGTCACCATAGATAAAAAAGAAAGTGTTGATCAGTTCCTATGCACTCTGAATTCATATAGCTTCACCTCATCCCAGATAGGACCTGGGATTTGGGTAGTCTTATATCTAAAGATCTATCACCTACTAGCTCAGTGTCCTTTCACAATTTTCCATAACTTTCTATGTCTTAATTTTCTCATTTGAAAACCATAGGCAAATGAAGTCTTTCTCATTTAGAGAATAAATGTAAAACAAAACAATGTACCTATACATTCATCACTTTTTTAAATTGATACCACACAAGATTCTAAAAGTCCAAGCATCTTCACGTGAAGGAAAACTCGGGTTGATATTTCATGCATATTTCAATGATTTGCAAATTTGCAAAAGCCTATTATCTCTTCATAGAGCACACTGTGAACCTGATGTTTCATACACTATCTCAATATATTTCCTTTCTTATATTTGATTTCTAAAAAATGGTATTTTAGGGGCGCCTGGGTGGCTTTGTCGGTTAAGCGTCCGACTGTCGCTTAGGTCATGATTTCGCAGTTCGTGGATTCGAGCCCCGCATCGGGCTCTGTGCTGACTGCCAGCTCAGAGCCTGGAGCCTGTTTCAGAGTCTGTGACTCCCTCTCTCTCTGACCCTCCCCTGCTCACGCTGTCTCTCTCTCTCTCTCTCTCTCTCCTAGAAATTAATAAAACATTAAAAAAAAATTTAAATGGTATTTTAATTTAAGGTTATATACTTTTTTGTAGGTCTTAAGTGGCCTAAGGTAGTGTTTGGTGACTTCAGATGGAAGGGAACCACTCACAAAAATCATTTCCTTATCCAGTAGATCCTGGTAATGAAGAATTTACTTGAAAAAAAACAATTGTCTTTAGTCCCAACTTCAGAGTCACACTATTGCTTCAATTATATTGTTAAACTCCACAACCAAGACAACATTTGGTCTAATGTTCTTGATCTTTTTGGTATTTGGCAAAATGCCAAGGGCATCAAAATTATTCATATAACCTTCATGTTGTTGTTTTTTATGTCCTCACACACAGATTTCACTGTGTACAAAATATTTTGAGGATTATTTTGTTGTCATCCCTCTTTATGTATAAATTTAAGGTCATTAAATTCAGTAATCCTCAAAGGATAGTGTGCTACAAATTCCCAACTGTTTTAAAATCTCAATTGCATATATTTTTCAGTTTACTGTTTGACACAAGTTCAATAATCACAGTATATGCATGTCTTTTACTAGAACAACAAAATATCTGTTAGACAAAAAATCTTCTATTATTAGAGATGGACAGGAAGATTAGCATATTAATAAGGGAGATTTAAAACTCTGTTAAAAATCCAGATTGCTTTTCATTTCTTATAAACAAATAATGCATTTTCCTTTTATATTTTTGCAATCAATTGATTGACACAATAGCAAGATAAGAAGCTGAGTATCTAAAGGCAGCATATTATCACAAATTTTATAAGAACACAAATTAGAATTATAATTAAATAATGGATTTAAGGATCATACGGGGCATTAAGGGAGAAAAAAGAAGTGTATTCTTATCGGTGTTTTAGAGTTTTAACATGGATGCAATTGTTCCAAACACAATTTTTCAATTTTCTCAGCATTTTAAAATTCCATCGAGGCCAGAAGAATTGACATGTTAAGAAAACATACCTTCTTGTTTAGCCTGGAAATAGCCTGGAAAGAGCTATTCCTTAAAGAAGAAAATAAAATCTTTATGCACGCAAAAATATTCAAAAATTAACTCATGGTGTTCCTTATGCAATATTGTGACATTTCTTGAAATCATGAAACTCACAGTACATTATTTGCCCATGAAAATCAGCATCAGTAGAAACTGACAACCACTGAATATTGCCCCCTTTAGGATCTCCTTGACATGTATTTAAAAAACTTATTTTTATAACATGAATCTTAAATTTGATTATTTTTTAGATCCATTATTTTTAGATACTCAACCACCCACAGAATAAAACCAAAGTTCCTTATAACTTAATTGCTTAAACTTAATT
The DNA here is from genome assembly GCF_008692635.1 of Crocuta crocuta. Classification (NCBI taxonomy): domain Eukaryota; kingdom Metazoa; phylum Chordata; class Mammalia; order Carnivora; family Hyaenidae; genus Crocuta; species Crocuta crocuta. Next base: position 337,574 of record NW_027529554.1, read on the forward strand.
AGGAAATGGGTCAACTTTCTTTCAGTCATTTATTTACCTGTTTGACTGTGAACCTCTGTGTTTTTGTTGCATAAAAGTTATGAGGAAAACATCATGAACTGACAAATGAAAACCATTATTCTTAGATCAGTAACTTATTATGAACTTACAGTAGAAAAGTATATCATATACATGGAAACCATTCTTATTGTTGATGCTATTTTTACCTGAAAATTGGATAACTATAATTTAAAGGACTAATGTAAAGGAAATTTTGTTCTAATATTGCTGACCACAGTTAATTCTGACTGTATTATAGTCTTCTAGCTGTCTACTACCACTTACACTTGCTTTTTGTGGTACAGAAGTTTTGCTTGAAAATTAGCTCTCAAGCTAGGAACTATACTTCCCAGCACCCTTGCTTCTATGCACTGTCATGTATGACTTATTGTTGTCAACAGAATGTGGTTGTGTGTGAAGCATATCACTTCCTTTCCCTAACTGGAAAGAAACAAATATTCTTTCTTCATGCTCTCTTTTTTGTCCTTTCTTTTCTTTCTGTTTCTTTTTCCTTTCCTTTCCTTTCCTTTCCTTTCCTTTCCTTTCCTTTCTCTCTCTCTCTCTCTCTCTCTCTCTCTCTCTCTCTCTTTCTTCTTTCTTTCAGCTCTGGAGGCACATGATGTCAAGGAGGTATGGAAAAGTGAAGCCAAAAGATGAAAGAAGCATCTCTATAAATCACTAAAAGGAGATAAGTCACCCGCTAACCAGGTGTTGAAGTTGTTTCCTCATAAGGGAAATCATTGGTGGAGAATTAAGATGCCCTGTTGTATCTTCCAAGGCTACAAATCTCATGAAATAATGGTATGGAATGAGAGAAAGTAGTCCTATTACCTGGAACTTCACTTGACTATATGTAATAGCCTAAAACTCGTGCCATAAACAATTATGGTCTTATGTATAAGGACATTCAGAGATATGTCAAAATAGCATAGCTTCTTAAGGAAGTTATCAAAGGCCAGAGAACCTTCTCTCCATTTGCTTTGCCAGCTTTGTCTTGTGATTGCACATGATTGTCCCACAGACAGATATAAGGGCATTCCAAAGAAAAAGGGAGAAAAAGATGAGAGCCAAAAGTCATGTCCCCACTGATTTTATGTTTTTATTATGATGACAATAATTACTTTTCTGGAAACTTATCTGATAAACTTCTATTTATATCACACTATCTAGGACTGAGTCATGTGACTACTCCCAGCTTCTTCAAAAGAGACTAATGAAGCAACTACAGGTATGTCCTAGAGAATATGAGCTTTGTTAACATTTTCAAATCTATCACTTCTGTTACAAAGCTCTTAAAAAGAAGGATGTTAATATGTAAAGTCTATTGAATATATGTATCTCTCAATATATTTTTAAGCTAAAGTATATATATATTTTAATTTTTTAATATTTATTTTTGAGAGAGAGATAGACAGACAGAGCACGAGCAGGAGAGAGGCAGAGGAGAGGGAAGCACAGAATCTGAGGCAGGCTCCAGGCTCTGAGCTGTCAACACAGAGCACAACATGGGGCTTGAACTCATGAGCCTTCGAGCTATGAGGCCATGACTTGAGTCAAAGTCAGATACTTAATTGACTGAGCCATCCAGGTGCCCCAAGTATATATATATTTAAATGTACATCCCAAAAATGTATATGTGTAAATGTGGGGATAATTTTGAGTTAGAATCCAAACACAACTTGGGAACTATAGAAATCGTATGTAGACATTTTAATGAGCACAATGAAAATTAACAAATGAAATCCATAATTTAAAAGATGTATCTCATATATTATTGATCCAAAAGATCCCCTGCTAAAGCATTTTCTTAAAGCTGTTTCTCAACAGCACCTTTAAATAAGATGTGACGTTCCAAACATTTTACATCCTAACATGGTAGCTTTTTCATGCGCTTATACATGTGTATGTATGTATACATATTTTATGGTGTCTTGATTACAGTTAAGATACTGTTTGGGTTTTAAAGTACAGTAAACTTTATGCAGAACATTTTGTTTTAGCAACAGATTACCGAGATTTAGTGGAAGTAGTTTGTTTTCTTACCTTTTTAAACTCTGTATGTTAGTACACTGAATAAAATCTGGTTTCTATAAAAAAAGTAGGGCAAAGGATATTGAGTATGGAACTAGTCGTGCAGAAAATACAAACTAAATTGAGTCTTCTTGTTTTCAAGAGAAATTTCAAACGGCATATTTAAAATTGTGTAAGAAAGATTATTCCAACTAATAACTTAAAAATTGTAGATTTTCTCAGTTTTGTAATGACATTGAGATACAATGTTGTGGATTATTTCATCATAAATATGGCTTTAAAATTGTGGAGCCCAATCAAACTAGTGTCATAAAAGTCTAAACGACTCATAAGCAACAGTGTCTCATTTATACTGGCTCAGATGGGTAGTCACAAGTGCTGTGTACTTGAAATGATTTCAAGTTGAAATGCCTCTGAGTTACTCTAATGAGAATTGAAGACAAAGAACAAAGTATTTTCAAATATTAATTCACATCGTTTTAGATGCCAGTCCAATATTTAATCATTCCATTTTTGACTTCACACTTACCATGTGAGTTGATATAGTACTGACAGCCAACGTTAATGCCAAACATTGCATTTTTTCTTCATTTTCATAGCAGTTATACAATCCACTTATTCTTATCCATGTCATATACTTCAAAAGGTTGCATTCCTTGCCCTTGTTCACAGGGCAAAGGATATAGTTCTTCTGCCATAAAGGCAGCTGTCAAACCCTGTCCTTCTGTATGATTCTAAAAAATTATAAAATAAGATAGAATATGCCTCCACTAAATTTGCAGCCTGGGAGAGGTGATAAGACTAGTGAGACCCGACAGTGATACACGGCAGAAAACCGAATTCCATGTAAAGTTTGCTTTGACAGCACTTACAAGTTTAGTTTCAGAAATCTCGGGTCTACGAGTGCTTTCTTATTTCAAAGTTATGAAAGGGAATTTGAAATAAAGTGTGATTTGCTGGAAATATTAAGTAGCTTTTAAAAACTTTTTTGAAATATAACTGAACAAAAAGTAAAATAAGATAAATAATAAGCATTAGTTGATATAATGCCTTTTTTAGATAACTTACAGGGATATAATAAATATGATTTATGGGGCGCCTGGGTGGCTTAGTCGGTTAAGCGTCCGACTTTCACTTAGGTCACGANGAGAAGGAGGTGGGAGAGGGCATAGGGAGAGAGGGAGAAAGTGAGAGAGAGAGAGAGAAAGACAGAAAATCACAAGCAGGCTCCATGCCCAGTGCAGCTCGTCTCCCACAAACTGACCAAACCCAGGGGTCAGATGTTTAACCGACTGAGTCCCCCCAGGCAACCCTGAAAATGTTTTTAAAGGCAAATTGTTTCTGAAAATAAGTAAATTTCCCTCAGTCATCAAATCCACATGACTGACCATTTAAGCAATATAAGAAAAAATATAGATCTAAAAAAAGAAAACATAAAGAAGAAAAAAAGATCTGCCAATGAAAGTTAAAAACTGAAACTGAACAAGATGTGTTTAAATGGTGAATTAACTGATTTTTTTACATTCTTTTTTAAAAATATAATTTATTATCAAGTTGGCTAACATGCAGTGTATACAGTGTGCTCTTGGTTTTGGGGATAGATTCCCGTGATTCATTGCTTACATACAACACCCAGTGCTCATCCCAACAAGTGCCCTCCTCAATGACCATCACCCATTTTCCCCTCCCTTTCTCCCCCCCCATCAACCCTCAGTTTGTTCTCTGTATTTAAGAGTCTTTTATTGTTTGCCTACCTCTCTGTTTGAAACTATTTTTTCCTCTTCCTTTTCTCCATGGTCTCCTGTTAAGTTTCTCAAGTTCCACATATGAGTGAAAACATATCTGCCTTTCTCTGACTGACCTATTAAACTCAGCATAATACCCTCCAGTTCCATCCACATTGTTGCAAATGGCAAGATTTCATTCTTCTTCATTGCTAAGTAGTATTCCATTGTAAATATACACCACATCTTGTTTACCCATTCATCAGTTCACACCTGTCAGGATGGATAAAATTAACAACTCAGGAAACTACAGATACTGGCAAGAATATTGCACTGTTGGTGGCAATGCAAACTGGTACAGATGCTCTGGAAAACAGTATGGAATTTCCTCAAAAATTACAAACAGAACTACACTACAATCCAGCAATAGCACTACTAAGAATTTATTCAAAGGAATTTATCCAAAGGAGTGCTGATTCATAGGGGCACATGGACCCCAATGTTTATAGCGATATATTCAATAACAGCCAAATAATGGAAAGAACCCAAATGTCCATTAACTGATGACTTACTGATTTTTACTCAAGACACATAAATATATCCAGGCATGGAATCTGACTCTATAATCTCTCAAGATGTCTGTAGCTCAATGTTCTATGTGCAAGTTCCCCAGTCTCACAATTGATTCCATTTTTGTTTAATAAAAGATGAGTCAACAGTTATTAAAGATATTAGAGATACATTTTCCTTGTGAGATTATTAATCATCTGCTTTTGAAACACAAATAATTGAGGACCCAGAAGCACCTACTAAAAACTAGTAAAAGAGACAAGGGTGTTGGGATACAAGCAAGTTGAAGATAGCTTCCTTCTCCTGACCCCCAGCTCCAAGCTGTCTGATACTCCTGATTAAAGCTGCAAAGGGGATGTATGAGCAGCTGAGTGCAAGAAAAGGCATGGCCTCTGGTGGATTCCAGGAGAGTGGGCTGGAGTAATTTTTCTTGATGGTGTGGGTAAAATTCTACAGAATCAATCTGAAGGCTCAGAAAAGTATAAAAGGTAATTCTCCAAAAAAGGCAAAATCATGAGTCTCATATCCATTTAAAATAAGCATGTATTAAAGTTATATTTATTTTATCATTATTACTTTTTAGTTAATAAGAAAAACAGAAACATATCATGTGGTTTAAAATAGAACTCTAAGTAGCACATATTTATAGTCATAAGGAATACTGAAATGAATTTAACAAAGAAATGAGAAACTGGCAAACTAGTCAATATTCTCAGGGCAATAATTAATTACATTCCATCAGACACAATTTGCATTTCTATGGATAGAATTTTTTTTTTGCGATACTTCCAGTTTTCTATAAATTAACATGTATCTCTGTAGAGTTACAGAACAGCCTCCTCAAAGACAAAGACAGAGATAATCCAGATGGAAAATGCTTATCAGGATACCTTCTACATTTCACAGCCTTTCACAATTTTTACCTATAAGGAATAAATACAAATAATTAAATCTGAAAAAGAGAGAAAAAGGCTATTTTGGAATGGACAACACAAATTTAAATAAAATTCTTAAAACAGAAGAAATAGAGTAGAAATTCTAAATATATCCCCAAACGGACAGTAGAGAACCATTTAAGGGAATAAAGGCCAGAGGTTATGGGGGCAGATATAGTAACTTTCCAAAGTTCTTGTCGGGAGAAAGGGCAGGGAGGGTAGGAGATGTAGGAAGTGAACATATTCTAAAAATCTGATCATATAGAACTGGGAGGGAGGACAGAAGAATGGGGCATCTTGAGAAAATACAAATATTCTAATGGAGTAGCTCTTATTTCTTTTCCAAGTAATAGTAAAAACATATATTTTGGATATAGAGAATAAAGAAAAGGAAGGAAATTAAAAACAGCACACATGGATGTTCGTTCTAATTTTCCCCCATTACCTCACTTGGACCCCCATGTAGCCATATATTGTTATCAATAGCCTTAGCTCTAACTCACTGATAAAGAAACTTTAGAATAAAGGAGGAATGTAGGGCTTGATTTTCTTTTATGAAAAACATCTGTCCTGAAGTGCCTTATCATGAAGCTAGTCGTTTTAGTTTTGGAGTTTTTGTTTGGTTTGTTTTGGTTTGGGCCGCAATTTCACAAATTGTTCTGACATGAAGAAAATGAATAAAGTATGGCTGTCACATCATGTCTTGATGTTGTTTACCTTCTGCTTACAACTCACACCAATTGGTCTCCAGTTATTTTTAGGAGCTAGATCTCAGGGAATGAAACGAATCAGGGAATCAGAGAGACAGTTTCACAAAAGAAACAAAGTGAGTGTGCTGGATGTACATGGGAGATTCGGGACACAAGTTAAGAAAAACTCAAGGAATATAAATGATGGCTTTAAGTTTGCAGCTAATGCAAACTGCTATAATTTGAATATGGCTTCTGCAGTTTAAAAGATGCCAATATTGAGTGCTATGGCATTTAACATCAGGGAAATGAGACTCAGACACAGATGGGTTTTCAGGCTTCAAGGGAACAAATCCTTAAATTTAAATAACTGTGAGAATAATTACAGAGTTTTGTTGCAAGTTACAAGGAACACATCACATTCTTTCAAATAGAGCTCTTTGTCTGCTATAATTACACCTTCTAGAAGAGTGCTGCAAAAAATACTGAGGCATATCTTCCTCAATCAGCATTATCATTATCAACATTGAAGTTTATTTATTAACGTTCTTGCGCATGCTTCTGTGAGAGAAACTAGTCAAAGCAACCCAAAAAAGATCTCTCAGTATTTAAAAATTGCCATATAATTATAAAACTTAATATTTGGGAGCACCTGGGTGGCTCAGTTGGTTGAGTGCCTGACTTTGGTTCAGGTCATGATCTCACCATTGGTGAATTCCAACCCACGTTGGTCTCTATGCTGACAGCTCAGAGCCTGGAGCCTGCTTCAGATTCTGTGTCCCCCTCTCTCTCTGGCCTTACCCCCTATCTCTTTCTCTCTCTCTTAAAAATAAATAAACATTAAAAAAGCTTAATATTTAAATTTCTAAACCATGAGAATGACCACAATTTTTATAAATTATTTAACATAGTTACATAATGCATGTTACATATTATTTATATGACAATAATATCAATCACCACACATTGACCCTGATATGTTTCTGTCTCGGTTTCATAGGGGCAGGGGTAGAATAGGTGCTTCCATTCTCTAGGAAAAAGTTGAGTATGCAAGGACATTTGGAACCCAGATGTGTGGTCAAGCCCTGAAACTCATTCTATTTCTCAGCAAGTGGAGGGGATATGCCCGTTGAAACTGAAAAATTGGGGTAGGCTCCTCCACTACAGTTTCATATACATGGATTTTTTCTCCCTTCAACTGAGTGTTTTGTTCTGTTTTGTTTTGTTTTGAACAATTCTATTTTGAGCAAAATACCTGATCTTTAATCTTCTCGAAGGACAATGAGGATTGAGGAGTAGACAGACAGACCCAGGGCAGGGACCCACAAAGTGTCTGGAAATGTACTCCTGGATGTTTGGGTAGGAAATTCCAAGATCGCGGAACCTGAAGTGGATGCCCAGAGGACAGGGAAAGGTCATATCTGTGTGGGTGTTCCCCATGGTGACACAGACTCCTCAGCCTCCAGAGTAGTTTGTAGCCACTGAACTTCCAAAATGTAGGGCTCAGGGAAGGGGCCATTTTACAGTCTAAGGTTGGTACTGTTTAACTACAGTTCCTATTGGATTCTATTTGCTCTATGNAGAGAGAGAGAGAAATACAATGAAAACACATTCTTCCATACATCTGGGCATTCTTCAGGACATTAGATTGGACCACTATATCAATGACATCAGGTTAATCAGATGGTATGAGCCAAAAGATGCTAAACGTTAATAATATGCCTTGAAAAGAGACATATAGCTCCAGAGGCTGGGAAGTAAAATGCATGGTGACCAAGAACTCATCATATCAGTGTAGTTTTAGGGACCCCAGTGGTGTGGGACATACCCAGACAGCCACTACAAATAAAAAGAAAAAAGCCCCAAATTATTGCATATCTCCCTTCTACCTTGAGAAAAAAAAGTGCAATGCCTGATGGCTTTCTTTAGGTTCTGGCCCATTCACTCTTATATGGAAGATGGCTATCTTTTAGCAAACTCAGAAAAGAAAGGGCCCTTGACAGGACCATGCTGTGGATCAAGCTGACCCACTGCTTCACCAGAGGAACTCGAAGAAGATATGTTTTCAGGTATCTGTGATGGAAAACAGTGTCACATGGAGGTTAAAGCAAACCCCAAAAGGAGAATCACACTGTAGATGCCTCCGATTTTCTAGCAATACCAGGTAGTCTACAGTAGAGAATTACAGCATTCTAAAAATCAACTCTTGACCTGCTTCTGGATCTTGGTAAAAATGAGACTCCTGACCGTGGTACATTAAGAAACCACATGGCCAGAACTGCCCCTAGAAACCAGATTCTGCCAAACTTATAAAGTTAATAAGGTCAGACAGAACCAGCAGCAGTTCATCACGAGATAGGGGTTGTATACATGGAATCAGGCACAAGACATAAAGCACAAGAAAGCTCCATGAGCAAGTAGTCCAAATCCTTTCTAACTGCCATTCTTTGCACCAGTTGAAAGGCAGTGCCTCCCCCTCAGGTCACACTGAGGGTCATATGGGATGTCCTTAAAAACAAATAATGAGGACCTACCAGCCTGAGCTGGATTAAGGAATGAGTTGGTTTGGCATGTGAATACAAATAAAAAATGGACTGACTGCACTATGGCCTCCTTCCCCCAGGCTGACCCTGAAAGGCAACACTGAAAAGAAATCCCCCCAATGGGAGGAGCTTTTATCATTTCACGTGGTCACCCCCTTTGTAGAAAGAAGAGTAGCCTGAAGGAAGAATATATTTTGGTCAAAAGTAGTGCTTAATAGCCTGGCTAGTTGGATGGGGGCCTGGTTGAAGATTAGAATATTGAGGCAAGGAAATTGTGGAAGATGCATAAGGATGGACCTATGTATGTGGACTCAGAATGTAAAGATCTTGTATCACCGACCAGAGGGCAGCTACAACCAAAGAGATGTAAACTGCCAAGTAAATAGAATGACCAAGACAGTTAGCATCAGCCTGCTTATATCATGGCAGCTCCAGTGTGAGCCCAAGAGGCATATTAGGGAGTAACCACGGTGGCAGAAATGGAGGCTCTGTACTGAGTTCAACCAATGAAGGTAAAAGTTGAACTCAGTCTTGCCCTTCTCACTCCCTCACACTGTTGCTGGCCGCACTCCTCAGTGAACTCCCGGCAACCAAATCATCAGTCTGTTTCTTGGATAACCTGCACCAACACAATGCTCTTCTTTTCTCTTTTCCTCCCTCCCTCCATTTCTCCCTCCCTCTCTTCTTTCCTTTCTTCCTTTCCTGTGTGGGACAGGATCTCTAGACACTGAGGAGTGGAAGCCTACTGGGAAATGTTTAGTGTGTATTTAGCAACTAATGATACCAATCGCTTGGTGATGTCATGCTGTGCAGAAAAATTTTATTCTTTCAGAGAACAACTGGGTACACTGTTGTTGTTGTTGTTGTTGTTGTTGTTTTCTGCAAAGGCCTACATAGTAATATTTTAGGTTTTGTGTACCACAGAATCTATCTTTCAATTACTCAATTTTGCCATTTTAGGGCAAAAGTAGCCATAGATGATGTGCAAACAAATAAGCCTGGCTGTATTACAATCAAGGTCTGTGTATACAAACATGTAGCAGACCAGAAGTACCTGGTTGGCTCATCCGGTTGAGCGTCCAACTCTTGGTTTCTGTGCAGGTCATGATCTTACGTTTTTGTGGGTTTCAGCCCCAACTCGGGCTCTGAGCTGGCAGCAAGAGGACTGCTTGGGATTCTCTTTCTCCCCTCTCTCTTTCCCTACCCCACTCCTGCTGTCACTGTCTCTCTCAAAATAAATAAATGAACTTAAAAAAAGTTAAAAAACAGGTAGCAGGTCAGATTAGGCTCATTAACCACTGATTCATTTTAAAGCACTAGAGGTAAGTGTGGGAGAGTGGTACTTATAATGATTTGCTAAATGTGAAAATTGTGTTCTATATTATAAATATGCAGAAGTTTGAATATGAGATTTTTAAAAAAATCTAATTTCTCTTTCATGCTCTATACATTTCCTACATCAAAATAGAAAAGAATGATAAATTATTTCAAGAAGACCAAAGCATATCAATTGAATTTACTTTCATTCATGTTACCTGAATCAAGTTGATTTATTGCCCTACCTGCACAAATACGAATTGATTGGCATTTGCAGAGGGTAAAGAATTTTACAAACAATCTTAAAAGATTTCACTTTGTTAATATTTGACAATTTAGAAGAAAATTACATAGCATCTCTAAACCATTCATGTAATTGCACAGGCCTAAAAACACAAAAAATTCACACTAAGTCCCTTTTATCAAAAAAGATGAGGTGGCCTTCTGAAACTGATTAATAGATCTTTCTTTTCATCTGGAAGATACTGTGTATTTGGAGATTAGATAATAAATCAAACCTGCTTTAATTTCTGGTCTTGATGACACACAATTGGATTTGGAGGGATTTTCCACAGATTTTAAATATGTTGAGGGAAAATGAAATCCTGGCTCAACCGTTTCTTTATCACATCATCTCATGTTCCTCTACACTCTTTCTGAAGATAAACTGTTTGGGGCCAGACTAAATTACTATAAATGCCTCTCCAGCATGCAATTGCAATGATACATATTCTCTCCCCAGCTAGCACGAAGGCAGCCGGGGCCTTCGTGTTTTCCTGCCAGGTGTTTGCTCATCTTCTCTTACTTCCTAATCAGCTTTCTCTTTCCTTCCCTCCCTCCATCTAATCTGGTTGCCACGGGTGTCATAAATCCTTAGCTTTGCTAGTAAAACTGTCTCCATATTAAGTTGTGCAATAAACTAGTCAATTAATTCTCTTTAAATATAATTGATATAAATGGCAATTCAAACAACAAACACTAGGGTACATGGTCGGTCTACATAATACATAATATTTTACTCCAAATATTTCTATAGATTTGCACGAATGTTAATAAAATTATGTCTCCAAAGTCATATATGCCGTATGAATAGCATGTCCTTTCTTAATTGAGAAATGTATCATCTATTGCACCTTCTAAGAAGGACAATGAGAGTAGTTCACAAAATAAGAAAATGAGATAATTTAATGTATTAGGATATCCTCAGTTTTCTTATGAGGTGAGCAGACCAAAAACAAAAGAGGTGAGTAACTTTATTAAAATTTTTCCAGTCAAACTCTTTAATGCTAGGGTATTCACAGAAGTCTAGAAAATGCTCTCTAATCACATACATTTGAAAATGTTATTTGTTAACCCTCCTTTCAGCTTGCTATACTAAATTAACATTGGTTTGATATTTTTAAACTACTCTTGGCCATGTTCATGATTCGGATGAAGAAACTGCAGTAGGTGTCTCAAGCTGAGTGGAAAACAGCACTTTGCATTAGTGTCTCAGTAACATTGTTAACATTTTCTACACATTAGTTAGTATTTCATAATAAAAATTGGTCCATACTTTTCAAAAGAACACCAAGTAACAGGAAACAGTCTATTATCTGAAATAAAAGGTTTTTCCATTTTTTTTTTACATGTACTTATTTTTGAGAGACAGAGCACAAGTAGGGGAGGGGCAGAGAGCGAGAGAGACACAGAATCGGAAGCAGGCTCCAGGCTCTGAGCTATCAGCCCAGAGCCCTACAGGGGGCTCGAACTCAACAAACTGTGGGATCACAACCTGAGCCAAAGTCGGATGCTTCACCAACTGAGCCACTCAGGCTCCCCTAAAAGTTATTTTTAAATATGCTTATAGTTGAAATCTAAAATAAAATTAATCTTCTAGAGCATATATTGAGCCAGCCGTTCACTGTAATCACACAAACACCCACCTTACTGGAACTCTATCCTTCAACCTAATCTTAACTAAAGTTCCTCAACTGTGAAGAAGGATAACAGTGATACTTGCTCTGTAGGATTTTCATGAGGATTAAATGAGTTAACAAATATAGTATGTACAATGGCATTTGATATCTAGTATGAATTAAATAAATTGTTTAAAATCAATCTTAATTTTCTTTTTCAAACTTATTTCAGATCATGCTACCTTCAGTTTTCAAAGATATCTTTTATCATTCAAACCACCAGAGCTTGAAACATTCAAGTTATTCCTGAACTGAAAAGACATCCTAATTCTTCTTACTTCTTTGCAACCGTAATAAGCTGTTATATCTTGCAATTTTCACATAGAATACTACCTACCATATGTATGCAGCAGCAAGCTCAAGCATGGCCTTACTAAAGAATTGGACTTTTCCAGGGGTACCTGGGTGGCTCAGTCATTTGAACATCCAACTTCGGCTCAGGCCATGATCTCACAGTTCATGAGTTTGAGCCCTACATCAGGCTCTGTGCTGACAGCTCAGAACCTGGAGCCTGCTTCAGAGTCTGTTTCTCCCTCTCTCTCTCTGCTCATGCTCTCTCTCTCTCTCTCTCTCTGTCTCACTCTCTCTCTCAAAAATAAATAAATACATTAAAAAATTAAAAATAATTGGACTTGGAAATTTGTCAAGTATGTCACTGGTAGAGGAAGGCTCAGTTGCGCTCTATGGTCAAGATGCTACTAAAAATATTTAGCAGACTGCTATGTTTAGTATTTTTCCCCAAATACACTAAAATTCAGTTATAATTTTATAGAAAACAATAATACACAAAATCCTAGCTAAACGATATTTTAATATCCAGTTCTGTATAACTTCATATTCAAATATTCTAAAACTACACATAGTATTACTTTTTTACTAACACAGAAACAAAATTCTTAAAGAATCCTTGTAATTAAGGATGCCTCGGTGGCTCAGCTGGTTAAGCACCCAACTTTGGATTTTGGCTCAGGTCATGATCTCACAGTTCATGGGATTGGATTGAGCCCCACATCAGGCTCTGTGTTGACAACATGGAGCCTGCTTAGGATTCTCTCTCCACCCCCCTCTCTCTCTGTCCCTTCTCCCCCCACCCCCAACTTACTCTTGTTTTCTCTGTGTCTTAAAAAGAAATTAATAGGGGCGCCTGGGTGGCTTAGTCGGTTAAGCGTCCGACTTTCGCTTAGGTCATGATCTCGCGGTTCGTGGGTTCGAGCCCCGCTTCGGGCTCTGTGCTGACTGCCAGCTCAGAGCCTGGAGCTTGCTTCAGAGTCTGTGTCTCCCTCTCTCTG
>NW_027529554.1:355515-368015 GCF_008692635.1 Crocuta crocuta
CTCTCTCTCTCTCTCTCTCTCTCTCTCCCTCCTAGAAATAAATAAAACATTAAAAATTAAAAAATAAATAAATAAAAAAAATAAAAAGAAATTAATAAACTTAAAAAAAAGGAATCTTTGTAATCATGTCATTTACAGAACCTAAGACACCTTTCAGGTTGGTAACTTGCCAGTTTACATACAATTAGTTTAAAAAGTCTTTTATGTTCTATGGACACCCACAGAGAAGCTCCAGTTCTGTTTCATGTTCTGTATTTCAAGACTTTTTACTTCTTCTTGACACCTACTACTAAGACCCTCTTGAAGCAATATAGTTTTCTATTTCTTTCATTTTATGTCACATTTACTTCAGAGTAGTTTGGATTGTCATATCTTCCTACTTGATATGATAGTCTGGAGTGTGATCCCTACTGACAAAAGGGAAAGGAAGGTGGGCCTAGGTCTGCATTCCTCCGCAGCTCCCAACATCTGCTTCCCATCTTCTTCATCTCTTTCTGGAAGATAATCCATGGTCCCATTTTAAACTCTAAAGACAAAATGGTCAGCTGATTATTTACATCACAATTTGCTATTGAGATACAAATGAGCCTTGTTGTAGATACTTAGGTCTATAAAGAATATTATTATCAACTTAGTGCATCTTTGCCTTTTTGCTAATGCTTAAGAGGAAAAGAAATGGTATGCATTAGGAAGAAAAAGGATAAACATCAAAAGGCAAGAATGGAGGAGAGAAACATTTAATTAATTATTTTTATTTATTATGAAAGAGTAAATCTTCCAAAACATATATATTCTTATATACTTGCTTTAGAAACTACAGAAGGTTAGACATAGGGGGATTTCATTTTGTCCCACCTTGGGCCAGGAAGTCAATGAAATTTATGATGTCAGTCATAAATAACTAGGATAACTATATAATTTTTAATCCAAAACAGGACATTTTTGACGGGGGGGGGGGGGGGTATAAAATATAAAATCAAGGTTCCAAATTGCATGCTGCCTTGACATTTGGTAAAATTGGAAGCCCTTGAGTTGGCTGTCTCTTCCCACGCAGCTCCTGTGAATGAGGTCCCCTAGCCAAACAGCTCTCCTTCTTAGGGGGAACAGGTGCAGTCTGCCTGTGCCTGAGCAGCAGGATTCAGTTTCCTACAAGTCCATAGAATTATTCAGTCAATCACATCCTTCCACTGGAACCACTCTAGCTACTACAAAGACTGCTTCCCACAGCTCCTGGTTGTTTACTCTGCTTCCAAGTTCAGTCCTATATGGGCTTGTGCTCAATGAAATACTCCCTTGCCCTGGGCTGTGAGCATACATGACCAACAAATTGCTATCTATCTTGTCTGTTCAATGTCAGCTGTCATGTGCTTGGCTTTCCCCATGGGCACAAGATAAGAATAATCCTCTCACCAATAGTTGAATAGGAGCTATTTATAACGAAAAGAGAAAAACACATCTATAGTAGAAATCTCCTAAGCAAACTGGGACATATGGTCAACCTAGTCAGAACATTTGCCCTTGGGAATTTACACTGACAGGTGGAAGAGTTGAAGGCGAACAAGTTTCCAATCTACAGCGCTAGACGGAAAGATTTAGTCATTTAGCCTGCAATGACAAAAATCACATTTTTGCCTGACTGTTCATTCATGCATTTATTCATTCACTTAAAAATATTTATTGCTTATATATCATATATTAGATACTTTACTAGAAACTGAAAGAAATGGACACATAGATCTTGCCTTTGAAGAGTTTCCAGCAAACAAAGAAAGAAAAAGAAAAGTTCTTGCCACAAGAATCTGAAATCCTAGATACATTTTCCCATAGCACATTTTGTTTGTGACAGTTAGGAATCTAGAACAGTTCTGTCCAATAGAAACCTGTGTAAGCCACAGAAGTAATTTTACATTTTCTGATAGCCACATTTTAAAAAGGGATAAAACAGAGAAATGACTTAACAATATATTTCACTTAACCCAATAACATATCCAGAATATTATCAGTTCAATATTTAATCAACATAAAAAATATTAACAAGATATTTTATATCCTACAATTCATACTAAGGCTTCAAAGTCTGACACACATTTTACATTTACAGCACATCTCAATTCAGGTGCTAAATTTTTACTGAAACAACCTGATCTGCATTTAGATTTTCTAACATTCACTGTTGGAAAAAGATGCAGATACCCAATACATTCCAAACATATGGAAAAGTAACATAATATTTTCAGTTTTTCTAATAGTTGTGATATTTTTCATACTTTCAATGTTCTTCTAACACTGAATTGAGCACAACTCGTTTTCATTTACTATTGTCCTCCATATTGACAAAACTAGTTTGTCTTTTTTAGAACTGATTTAACTGAAGTGAAAGCATTTTAGCTTTCAAATCAGGCTGTCCAAATGTATTAAATTATTCTTGTGTCAAGCCAGTATTATTAACATAGAACCCAAATGGGAATTACATAAATTGAAAAGCAACTCTAAATTTATTAATATCAATTAAATTTCTTCAAATCCTTCTTGCAGTGTTTGGAAAGTATATAATACTATTAATTAATATAATTAATTAATGAAAAATTTTTGCACTCATGTTAGAAAAAAATTGTAATTTAATTATTACTGATTTGTATTATGGAAAGTTTCTATTTCAACTGAAGTTTCATACCTGTCATGCAAAATTCCAAATAAGCTTTTCTCTCCCTTTAGGGTTTCAAACTCATCCCATTCAAATGCAGTGTATATTGGTGAAAAAATGAAAATCATACTCTCAGCTTGTCCTTGATTACTGAACATTTGGCAACCATTCCTTCTGTTTAGGAAAATCCTAAACTGGAGTGTCGATACAGTATAGCTTTGTAAACTATTTCATAATCAAACCAACAAACATTAGCAAGAACACAAGATCACTATATCCATTGTCTTCTATTTCTTTCAACATTTTCTATTTAATGAATGATTCTAACAATGCTATCCATGACATTGTTTATAGAATCTGCTTCAGGAAACCAGGAACAATTTTTTCATAAATATTTTCAGTTTGTGTCATACCGCTAAACCAAACACTAGAGGGAAAATCAATTGTTTACTTTCAAATTTGATTTTTTACCTAACATAGTGACAACCCCAACTACCATGAGTGAAACTTTTCATACTAGCAGAAAATTTGTGTTTGACAAATATATAGGATTTTAAAATATCTATGCCACAGTTTAATGTTTTAGGCCACACACTGATAGCATTTCCTTGTAAATTTGGAAGTCTTTTGAAACAAAATGAGTCCAAAGTATTAATGAGCCAATATTTCATGTCACAGAAATCATCTAAAAGTAAAGAAAACTATTAAAAATTTTGCTAAGTATTGAAAAAATTGATATTCGATATTAATAGAAAAGTTTTGCATTCTAAAAGCAAATGGTGGCTTAAAGATCTCTAATTTTTTGTAAAATTCTTTGTAGGCATTTCCTCATAATTTTCTACCAGAATGTCTATAACTGAAAAATGATTTATTTATCACCTTTTTTTAATCTACAAGTAGGTTTTTTAAATGCAAGCAATCAACCCATTTTATAGCTTAAAATTCATAGCTTGGCTCTTTTCAATAATAATGACAATTGGTAAATGTTTTGTTAGACATTCAATTCTGATTTCAAGTGGCTAATTTTGTTGATTCTTCTTGATTGTTATCAAATTCATTGTGTATTTGCTGAAATATATTGTACACTTTATTCTATTAATTTTGTACACAACAAACATCTTTTTAGTTTTGCTATACCCCGGCAAATTGCAAATGTTATTCACTGTAAAATCTGCAACATAGCTGTCTTTAATCTATCTGGTTTTTTTCTATACTGTCTGGCAGTAGTACGAGCTTCTTCATTTCTACTCAATTCTGCACCAATAGGGTATCCACAGTTTTTAATTTAAAATTTTACCTATGCTTATTCATTTTAACTAGCAGCATAATTTAATCACATCATAATCAAAATAATTGATTACATTAAGAGCAGAAAGAGTCATTTAAACTAATTTACTCCATTGACTACAACTATTTTGGAGATGTGTTTGTGTGTAATGGTGAAAATAATGCACTCACCTAACATTCACACAGTACAATACAATTATATCTCAGACAATACAAAAGTAAAGGTGAAATGCAGTCCCACCAAATCAAAGTTCTGCTTAATGGAAAACCATTTTGTACTACCAAAGTTTCTGTATGTCTTTATTTTTTTATTATTTTAATGTTTTTAATTTATTTCTGAGAGAGAGAGAGACAGCGTGAGCAGAAGAGGGGAAGAGAGAGAGGGAGACACAGAATCAGAAACAGGCTCCAGCTCTGAGCTAGCTGTCAGCACAGAGCCCGACGTGGGGCTTGAAACCATGAACCACGAAATCATGACTTGAGTGGAAGTTGGATGTCTAGCCAACTGAGCCACCCAGGTATCCCCCAAAGTTTCTATATTTAAAGTTTAGTTTCAATTAATTAAAATTAAAAATTTAATTCCTCAGTTGCAATAGCCACAGTTCATTGGACAGCACAGATGTAAGGACATTTCCATCACTGTAGAAAATTATTTTGGACATCACAGGTCTATAAAATGAATAATATAAAAATTATAGGTTATACAGGACTTTAGGGAAGTCCTGGAAAGAAAAACATCATGAATAATATTATTTCAATGGGAAAATGTACTCCAGCTCCCACATATCTTGTCCATGACTTGAGGATTTCCTATATTATCCAATTTTAGTCATTTTTATTGGTAGGATTGCTGGACACAACAGTAATACCTCTTTAGCCTAGAAAACCTGAATATAAAAATTACAGCATATCGTTTTGCACCATGTTTCATGTAACAATATAATATAATTTTTCTCATGATATTAGCATTAAGTTTTGAAATGCTGTATCATCAGTTAACTTTGGCTTGGATCATCTAAAACAATCCGTTAAAATAACTTAACTTTCCAATATTTTCACTCTGAGAAGACCAGGACAGATTTTTTATTATTTCTTTCCTTCCAAACCAAATTTTTCTAAAAAAAAAAAAAAAAAAAAGCAAAAATTAATTTTTTCTTTGTTTATTTTACTCAGATTCACACTGATACCTGGGAGGGTCTGGCTTCAATTTAGTTGTATATTGAAATCTTATAAAATGGATCATCGCATTTATTAGGGTTAGACTTAGGGGCTCCTGGATGGCTCAAGTGGTTAAGCATCCGCCTCTTGCTTTCAGCTCAGGTGATGATCCCATGGTTTGTGAGTTCAAGTCCCACATTGGGATTAGGATCCTGCTTACGATTCTCTCTCTCTCTCTCTCTCTCTCTCTGCCACCTGTCCTCTCTCTCCCCTCTCAAAATAAATGAATAAACTTAAAAATACAATAAGGGTTAGGCTTAAAATTTCAGAGTTCTCTCACAAGACAGCTTCATTTCTTTCTCCTAAATTAGCACATGCCTTTCAGACCACCAGGATCCTTGAAATTTCTTAGCAAGACACGTGACAAACTATGTATTATTTTTCACCATGACAATCTCTGCAGGCAAGAAGCAGCCTTTACCTACATGGCTATTCTTCATTATATTTGAGCAGTTTTGCAAAAGAGAGGGATTATGGGAAGGAATTAGTTATAACCTATTGACCCTGCAAACAGCAGGATGGAGGGGAAATAAAGAGAGAGGAGGTGGGGACGCAGAGTGGTCACTTCACCTGAAAAGTGAAATGGGCTGGTCTTAAGCCTTTGTTTCCAAGGTTCACCAAATGGTTGGTGTTTTTGCTAGATACAAGGGAACCCCAGATTAGGAGCCTTTCTTCAGAGCTACTCAATATTCTTATGTTCCCACTTGCACACATTTCCCCAATTAGATCTTGAAATCAATATTTACATGTCTAGGTAAACAAACTACCTTCATTTGAATTTTACCTTCTAGGGTTGCAGATTCAATCTTTTCAGTTTTACAGATGTTTGCTGTTGGAAAGATAAAACCTCTTGTGCTTTGTTATCAATTAAGAAAAAAAAATTTTGTTGTTGATAGTTTAATTCCTTAACAAGTATATAGTAATGTCCCTTACCTTTGTCTAAGTGAAATAAGAAAAGCCTGTTTTCCAGGTAACCATACTTGTATTTTGACACTAAATAGTAAGTATTTTTCAAAATTAATGATGACCCAAACCTAGAAGTATAAAGGGGCAAGATGGCTAAAATCATTTTTTAATATGTAAGGTGTTCCAAAGACTTGAAGAGCATCATAGGATTGTATATTCTCATGGAATAAAAGGAAATTCATATCAGTTTAAGTACTCTTGCTTTTTATCATTGGCATAGTTAGAAAAAGTGTTATATATTTTTTAACAGGAACAAAGTAAATTTAACGTTTTGACAGTTGATAAACCCATGACACAATGAAAGAAGTTTTGAATGTGATACTGTTTAGTTACCTCCTGTATACCGTGTATCTAGGTGAGTTAATTGTACTGTTTGGAAGGACTTGTTCTGAGTTAGTCAATCTTATTAGCCTAACCCACAGACAGACCTGAGGTGGGAATAAATAAGAACTCTAAGAGTCCTGCATTTCCTTTCCTGAATAATGTTGAAATTTGTAATTAAAGGTGCTTCTTACCTGAAAATCTGAAAGACATGATGTGTTAGTTTGCTCAAGCTACCATAACAAGATATTATAGACTGGATGCTTAAGCACAGAAATGTATTTTTTTCACAGTTCTAAAGTCTGGGGAGGCCAAGACCAGAGGAACATCATAGTCGGTCTCTTCCTGGCTTGCAGATGACTACCTTCTTCCTGGGTCCTCACATGACAGAGGAAGAGAGACAGCACTCTCTCTGGTATCTCTCTATAGAACACTGATTCCACCATGAGGATCTCACCCTCATGACATCATCTAAAATCCAACTACCTCCCAGGGGCTCCTGGATGGCCTAGTTGGTTAAATATCCAACTCTTGATTTCGGCTCAGGTCATGACCTCACAGTAGTGAGTTCGAGCCCCCCACCCCATCGGGTTCTGCACTGACAGTGGGGAGCCTGCTTAGGATTCTCTATGTCCTGCCTCTCTCTGCCCCTACCCTGCTCATGCTCTCTCTCTCTCTCAAAATAAATAAATAAACTTCAAGTCTAATTACCTCCTGAAGTCTGCATCTCCAAATACCATAACACTGGGAATTAAAGCTTCTACGCATAAATTTGAAAGAGGAACAATTCAGTCCGTAACAGATGACTGAGCTGAACCTGGTGTGATTTCATTGATTTGTTCTATGAACAGAAGCTCTCATGTGTGTGAGTGTGTGCCTATGTCTAAAGAGTTCTTAATGATAGAGGATAATCTGGACCAACAATCTGTTCACTAAATTAAAGAATATATTGCTGCTACTTTCATCCAGCCACATGAATATTTTATCTGTTTGTGTCATTTAGCACTAAGAATTATGAGATTCTAATTTCTAGAATTATACTAAAATAATCTAAATTAATGTGCAGCATAAATTGTTTACAATTTACGGCTTTGTACAGGAACAAATGCCTGAATAGATTTTTCACTAGGTGAAAATCTATAGAAACTGCTGGAGGCTCCCAGGTTTGTAACCTTTTTCAAGATTACATTCTATCTGAATTATATTCATCTTGCTTGGAGGGCTCTCCTTCCACCCTGAGTTATGTGGATGGAAAAAAGAAGAAATATAGTAATAGCCTGCCTCATCCAAGCTTTCGCTTTCTGTGGTTTCAGTTACCTGCAGTCCCTGTGGTCTGGAAGCAGACGATTCTCCTTCTGATGCATCATCAGAAGGTCAGTAGTAGTCTGACGCTATGTCACAGTGCCTGCATCATTCACCTCACCCCATCTCATCTCATAGGCATTTTATCATCTCACATCATCAGAAGAAGACAGGTGAGGATAGTACAATAAGTTATTTCGAAAAGAGAGAGCGGGAAACCACAATCTCATACCATCTATTACAGTATATTGTGATAATTGTTCTATTTTATTTTTAGCTATTGTTGTTAATCTCTTACCGTGCCTAATTTATAAATTAAACTTTATCAGAGGTATCTATAGGAAAAGACAGACTGTATAGTATAAAGTTCACATTTTCTGTGGTTTTAGGCATCCACTGGGGGTCTTGGAACATTTCCCCCATGAATAAGAAAAAACTACTGTAAGCTAAGTAAATACTCGTATTTTACCCTCCGAAACTTCTATTTGGGATATTACATTTCCCAACAATACTGGTGAACTATTTTGTGCAGTAGCACTTAAAGTTGTAATTTTTATTTCCGATAGGTAGATTTGCTTCCTCTTTTATTTTAACCATATGGTGAGATACAAATTTCATCATTAGAAATTTTGGCATCATGGGGCGCCTGGGTGGCTCAGTTGGTTAAGCTACCGACTTCAGCTCAGGTCATCATCTCAAGGTCAGGGGGTTCGAGCCGCGCGTCGGGCTCTGTGCTGACAGCTAGCTCAGAGCCTGGAGCCTGCTTCCGATTCTATGTCTCCCTCTCTCTCTGACTCTGACCCTCCCCTGCTCACACTGCCTCTCTCTCTCTCAGAAATAAATAAAGCATTAAAAATTTTTTAAAAAAGAAACTTTTGGCATCATGTCTTATTTAAAGAGTTGCAAAACATAGAAAATTAATTTTCAAATAATTTAATTATAATTTGTTGGTTTCTTTTTTGTTTTAATGTTTTTTATTTATTTCTAGGAGAGAGAGAGAGAGACAGCGTGAGCAGGGGAGGGTCAGAGAGAGAGGGAGTGACAGACTCTGAAACAGGCTCCAGGCTCTGAGCTGGCAGTCAGCACAGAGCCCGACGCGGGGCTCGAACACACGAACCGCGACATCATGACCTAAGCGAAAGTCGGACGCTTAACCGACTAAGCCACCCAGGCGCCTCAATTTGTTGGTTTCTTTATGAGGGGAATCCAACATTCTTTTTTTCTTAAATTGTTGCGTAATGCTGACCTTTTAACGTCTACTCCTTGATTCAATGTGTCTCATTAATCTCTTCAAAAATAAAACGTCCATACATCACCGTGGTGCCAAATCAGCCAGGACCTCACCTAATTTCAAAAATAGTGCTATGAAAAAAGAATACCATTAGAAATGTGTATAATCCTTTTATATTGTGAAATCTGATAAGATGCTTTGTAAAACTTTTATATTACATGGCTTATGTAGTATATGATGTAAGTCTGTTTTGGAATATGATATGAAATCAGTCATATGGCTTTGGCAAAAGTTAAAAGAAAAATAACAAATTTTTACAGAGATTATGGCTGTAAGAAAAGAATGGTAAAAACTAGAATATAGTTTACATCAGGAGTCAGTAAGCTGTGGCTTGTGGGTCAAATCCACCTGCTGTCTGTTTTTATATGGTTCATGAGCTAAAAATCGATTTTGCATTTTTAAATAGTTGAAAAAATCAAAACAATGTTATTTTGTGATATGTGAAAATTATACAAAATAAGTTTCAGTATCCAAAAGTAAAGTTTTATTGAAACACAGCAACACTAATTTATTTAGTTATTGTCTATGGCTGCTTTTAAGCTACAGGGACAGTGTTGAATAATCATGAGAGAGACTGTGTTGTCCATGAAGTCAAAATTATTTGCTATCTGGTCCTTAACAAGAAGAGTTTGTTGGTCCCTGAGTTAAATAAGGACTATGGCAGGGTTTTTTGTTGTTGTAAAAATATGATTCCATAATATGCTTTATGATGTGGAGTTTAATATATCTATGTTTCATATACTTATGTTTAGTTTAATATACCTATGTAGAGTTTAATATATCTATCTATGCTCCTACATTTAGAAAAATATGTTTACATATGAAAAAGGGATCATACTTCATAATATTTCATGTGCATTTTTCCTTTAAGCCTCCTTAACCATGATTATTTTCTTGGTTATCTGCCAAATTTTCAAATAACATTACTGTCAGTGGGTTCAACCAAATTAATGACGGCAAAATGTATTTAGAAACTTGTGTCATGATGATGTTACAGCATATTGAATAAACTACTAACTCAAATTGGCCATTAAAATAACCATTTAAATAATCAATTATAACAAACCAATGTTTCTTTCAGTTATTTACACATGGATTTGTGTCTGAGAAATATAAAGTAAATATAATCTGATATATTGATGGGCAATTTGTTTGATTTTTTCCAAAGTATAAAAATAAACACTGGAAAATTCCCCTTTTTGCCTTTCTCTGAATCTAGTTTATTAGATTATCGTAAATTGTACTTTAAGACAACAGAGTAGTCTGCTTCATAATATTTGCTTAGAAAATGAGAAGGTTTTATATTTATATGAATAGAACTTGACTGCTAAAATGGATTGTTAATAGGATTTTTAAAGACTAGAAACATATTTTCAACTATGTACTACCATAAAGGTGTATAATGAACTGTGAAAAGCACAGTCATCTTTGCAAAGATTCAAGCTAAATGAGGTTGTCACAGTTAACATAAAATGGTGGAGAGATAGGAAAAATAATCCAGCTGTCTCAACACACTGCTCCTTTTTGTCTCAAACTTTGTCACCCGAATAGAAAGATCATCAAGGATATTTTACAAAAATGCTTCCTACTCTGCTAACATAGAAATAACCACAAAGGGGCCTTAATGTAATTACTCGGATAGATTTTTATCTGGATTTTGATGTTTATTGAGTCTGGATCAAACTTCATTCATTTGTGTGGTTCAATAGAATCATGCAGTACTTAACATATGGGTCTAAAAAAATGAAGTGATTCACTCAATGTATAGATAAAAAGGAAAAAAATAAAACTGAAAAAGCACTGAGCCAGCCAGGATACAAAATTTTCATATGTCTAAGCATTCTTCCCATTAAGATGGATGTGACTAAAAAGACAGTGTTTTAGTTCCTCCTGGACATCACTCTCCTACACAGGTCATCTGTCCTGTTGTGAGGTGCACAGAAGAACAGCACTCGGGCTTCAGGCATCATCCTAACAGGATGTGTATAACATACCAAGAAGACCAACCCCAATCTGACTTTAGGGCTCAGATCTTTTACTAAGGTGGAGCTCCTGTCCAGAGGAAGGCCAACGTCTCCTTTCCTTGTCCCTCTTCCTCTACAGTAGTACTTTCTAGGCTACAGGCTCATCTTTCCTTTGCTTACAGCCTCCTTAGAACCAAGCAGAGGAGGTATGTGTGGGATAGGAGTGTGTGTAGTGTCGGTAGCAAGGGGTTATATGTAATTACTTTCGGTTTGACTTTGCTTCTACTGAGGAAAACAAACTTAATGACCCGGCTATGTCGTGTTGACCAGTGCAAAGTTATCATTCGACTCATGATATGTCACGACTAAAAGTAAAGGCAGACTAATTAGCTGGACCTTGAATGTAAATATAAACTTGTGTTCAAGTTCATATTTATAAAAAATATAAACTTTGTTTTTCAAAGAGCAGAAAATCATCTTCAAACAAAAATCCCAATTTTTCCGTTTCCTTCTATTCATCTTTCATACTAAACTGTAAGACTAGCTAATCACCAATAATGCAAAACCTTTCCCATAATACAAAAGCTGTATATTTAAAAATTATTAGAAAACACATGCATGTGAAATCAAAGAACCAGAATTTTTAGAAATAATATTAACTTCAGACACTCATAGAAACTTATTTCATTTAAACACAATTCATTTAACGTGAAAATAGTTTAATGTAAAAGATGATTAACTTGAATCTCAAAGAACTTAAAGTTTCCTTTGTAAGATATTCAGAAAGTGTTAATCTACTTACATGTGTTTTCAAGACTCACAAACACACTTATCAGGCCATTCTCACATTAAGAGAGCCGGGTCCAAGAGCTGCCGAAAATTGTAAAAGTCCTACTTAGGAGAGTATGTGATGTTTTGTCAAAAAACATTTTATCAGAAGGAAAGTAGACAAGGAAACTGACATTTTAACTTGCCTGCTCTAAATATACTCTGAAATTCATGTAAAATGCAACACAATCATTTTTGGTTGGTTTGTTCAGCTGACTTAAGAGTTGTCAAAAATCACAGCAGGGTAACATGACTCCTGTATTATGCTATCTTTTAAGAATTGAATTCATGCCTAAAGCAATATAGTCAGTGAAGCATGCACACATTTGAATAGTACATCTCATTAACAACATCTTGATATTGTGGCCAAAAATAAGAATACTCGTGAGACACTGACTGAATTCTCTTTGTCATAATCCACTCATATACCATGACCCTCTGGTGGTTTGTTACCATTTGGAAAACATGTCTGCAAAATGTCAATGTCACCAAATTGTAACAATGGTCTTTAATTCTGAAAACTAAGATTGGTATAATCAGCTTATTTTTAAATATTAACTACATATTAAGGTATAAGTATATTCCAGGTAAAATGATACAATGAATAAAACATCATAATTAAGCAATATTAGGAACATGATCCCTTATGATATCTTCACCTTTCTTTCCTAGTTGACAT